>NC_041407.2:60225971-60307588 GCF_900747795.2 Erpetoichthys calabaricus
AACAAGGAGAAATGTGACTTTTTCAAAATGTCTGTGGAGTACCTAGGACATGTTATTGATTCTGAGGGGTTGCACACAGCTCCTTCAAAAGTGAAGGCAATAGTAGATGCCCCTGCTCCAAGCAATGTCAGCCAACTGAGATCATTCTTGGGTCTCGTGAACTATTATGGGCGTTTCATTCCACAGCTAGCAACGTTGTTGAAACCACTCCATGAGTTGCTGTGTGAGAGTAGACCCTGGAAATGGTCACAGGAGTGTGAAACGACATTTAGCAAAACCAAGGCCGCGCTGGCTGATAAAAGAGTTTTAACACATTTTGACCCATCCTTACCAATTCAGTTAGCTTGCGATGCATCCCCTTACGGTGTTGGGGCTGTGGTGTCGCATATTATGTCAACAGGTGAGGAGCGACCAATTGCATTTGTGTCAAGAACATTGAGTAAAACTGAAACAAAATATCCTCAAATTGAAAAAGAGGCTTTAAGCATCATTTTTGGAATAAAAAAATTCCACACTTACCTCTTTGGTCGAAAATTTACCCTGCTAACAGACCACAGACCTCTCACGTCTATTTTTGGCTCACACACTGGTGTACCATCTATGGCAGCAAGCAGGCTGCAGCGCTGGGCATTGCTCCTTGGGGCTCACAATTATGAGATCAAATACAGGCGTTCGGAGGCACATGGAAATGCAGATGGTTTGTCAAGACTTCCCCTACCTGACCAACCCAGAGAACAAGGGCAAAAGATTTTTTACTTTAAGATGGTGGACAATGCACCTATCACTGCCCACCAGATTAAGCAAGAAACCAAGGGTGATTATACACTGTCAAAACTACTCACCTGCATTCTTAAAGGTCAGGACCTTAGCACCCTTAATGCACTGCCTGATGTTCAGCCTTACCTTTCACGGGGAAAGGAGCTATCTGTGACAGCAGGATGCCTCATGTAGGGCATGCGAGTAATTATACCACAAAGGTTGAGGAAACCCATTCTGGATGAGTTACATCTTGGACACTGTGGTATAGTCCGAATGAAAGAGCTAGCCCGGAGTTATTTTTGGTGGCCTGGACTGGATCGTGATATTGAGGAAAAGGCAAATTCATGTTCATCATGTCAAGGCCTCAGAAATATGCCAAGTCCAGCACCATTGCATCCATGGGAATGGCCTGCCAGTCCTTGGCAACGCGTTCATTTAGATTTTGCAGGACCTGTAGAGGGTGTTATGGTTCTGGTCGCAGTGGATGCACATTCTAAGTGGCCTGAGATCACTGTCATGCCCGACATCACATCAGAAAAGACAATCCAAACCTTAAGAGAGATGTTTGCACGTTTTGGACTGCCAGAGCAGATCGTGACGGATAATGGGCTTTCTTTTGTATCCCAAGAAATGGAAGAATTCCTAAAAGGTAATGGTATTAAACATCTCCTATCCAGCCCTTATCATCCTTCAACTAATGGCCTGGCTGAAAGAATGGTGCAAACCCTTAAACATGCTCTTAAAGCATCCAAAAGTGAAGCACCATTCAAACAACGTCTTTATACCTTTCTTCTTAAATATCGTAACACACCCCATGCAACAACAGGTATGTCACCAGCTGATCTGTTCCTAAAAAGGCAGCTGAGAACACATCTTGATTTGTTGAGACCAGCTACCACTCAAATGAGAGTTTATGATAAGCAGCACGATCAAGTAAAACAACGTGCCAAGCGGGCTAAAGATCGTGAGTTTTTCAGTGGAGATGCTGTCCTTGCTCGTAACTATTCCACCACTGAGAAATGGGTACCAGCAACCATTCTTCAAAAGACTGGACCTGTCTCTTATAAGGTATGCACACGAGACCACCAGACATGGAGACGACATGTTGAACAGCTGTTACCCTCTATACCTGTTGAAGAAGTCGGTAGCACAGAAACGCCTGAGGAACCTAGTTTTAGTGAGTTGATCCAAAGCCAGCCAGGAATACCACCTGACTCTCCTGTTTCAATTCCTGCCGATGCTGTCGTGCCAAGGTTACCTGAGGTTGCCTTAGGGGATGAACACACCTCAGCTGTACGATGTAACCCTCTCAGAAGCAGGAAGCCTCCTGACCGTCTTAACTTATGAAAACTAACTATATGTATATGGAGATAAAGGCACAAAATAATACCTTATGTTAGCAGGATGTTGAGGTCATTTATCCTCTTTCCTTTGTTGGAATGTAATTGCATTGATAACAGTATGTGTTCTGTTTCATGTTTATTTTCCTGTTCTTAATAGCAGATGTTGTTTGTTATATGTTAGTCGAGTTTACAATTTTAAGCGGGAAGGAATATGTAGTATATTGTAGTCTGGACCTTTGGAGATTCCATAGTGATATGGAATTATGGGTATTGGGGAGCTTAAAGGAAGTGACATAAAATATAAGACTGTGTAACGTGTAATCTAAAAAAAGGACCTGTTAAAGTTTATTACCTTGAACCTGTCTCCATCTTCTTCCTTTTTATTGGTACAATATTATTGTCCATAGATATAACACTGTCCAACAGTCCACAAGTCCTTATTACTTCCGGGTCAGGGTAAAAATCCTTTTCTTCAACCTGGAAGTACGTCATTTCTCCTGTTCATGTGACCAGGACCTACTTCCAGGTTATAGGGCACATAACAGTTTGTCAGCCTCCCTACAGTGACTCCTGGTGGCCCCCATGGTATCCAGCAGGGCTGTGCATACAAACTACAAGGTCCATGAGGTCCTGCTGGAATTTGGGGAACCTCCATGCTGTCGGGAGAGCTCCACCTGGCGGCCTGGGGGTGAGGGCCAGAATAGTTTGCCGGCCATCCATCACACTAGCACCGAGAAACAATGAAGTCAAACAAATTTACGTGAAAATTGTTGATCGGTTACATGGCAAATTGGTTAAATGCGTATCAATGGACTATGCTGAAACAGTTGGTGATTGTGCAGAAGATGAAAGCAACACATGTAAAATTTTAAAAGGCGACAAGAAATGTAATGTTGTACATCTTCCACGGAAAACATTAGACATCAAAGTAGATCTTCATATGCCATTTGTATTAAAACATTTACAGTTTCCCGTTTGATCAGCTTTTGCTATGACAATTAATAAATCACAGGGGCGAACATTCAAAAAAGTTGGTTTATGTATTAGAGAGAAAGAAATGATATTCACTCACGGGCAGTTATACATTGTGTTGTCACAATGTAACTCCAAACATGGAATCAAAATTCATAGAGATACTGACAAAAATTTAATTCCAAATATTACTTTTTCTGAAGTTTTACAGTAAAAATGTAAGTTTACAAAGTATTTGTGTGTTAATTTCAAAGCCAAACAGAATGAAAATGTATAACACAACGAATACCTCTAACGCAACATGAAACATAATTTTCTTTCAATTTATTACGTTTTACTATTTTTTACTATGGTTAAGTACTCACTGTAATGTGAAATAGTTAGGTCTATTATACATATCAATTCTCATGAAAATAACAATCCATTTAAATTGTACATCCACTTCCCCAAATGTGAGTGGCAGAGCAGCAAAGTGGCTAGCGTGTAGTGCCTGCACAGGGGTTGGCGAGCGAAGTCAGCAGGGGGCAGAGCCCCCTAGTATTAAAACAAAATACACAGCAATGACAATACAAAAAACACGCACAGATGATAGCGCTACCCAAATGCCAGTCTGAGCAAATGCATCCCATGTTGACACCCTAACAGTTCAACAGATTCTGCTGAATCTCAAAGTCACATGGCGACAATCCAATCCGTACTCTGCCAAAAGCGGATCCATCCCAGAAAACAAAGCCAAATGAAATCCAATTCTCACCAACAAAACCACTGCACTTTCCAGTCCAGTCCAGTGTCCTCTCTGTTCCCTCCAAAGTGCACAAACTGGAGCACCTCAGAGATGAGCAGGTAATTCCAATAGAAGTGATGGGACGGACACTTTCTGTTCACCCATCAGCTTTACAGCAGGAAGTCAAATGTCAAAGAGTGGTCAGTGATCACAACAAAGCAAAGAGCTGGATGAGCAACAAAAAGAAAAACAAACGCAATTAGAGCCGGGAGAGGCAGATGGTAAGCCAACCACAGATGGCATCTTGTCCAAGAAAAAAAAATGTGTGACAAATATAAAACAGGAGAGAAATATTTGGAAAATGAAATCATTACAAAGGAAAAACTAAATAATGCACAAGCATCCAAAAAAACTGTCTGTGATATTTTGTTGGTATGCAAATAAAGAAAAATAACCTTTATTTTTACCTAATAAGAATTCAGTACTTAACGATTTAAGTTTTAAAATGATGACACTTTGTAAAATTTTAATTCCTGGGGTGATAGGCCAAAAAATAAGGATGAGACCCTCTGATCTAGATATTAAATAATATCTCTGAAACTTTTATTAGTATACACTGCAAATACTTATTTAACCATTTTATCGTGCAAAGGGTTGCAGGGAGCGGGAGCCTATATTGAAGGAAAGGACTAGACTGAAGGTGAGAAACAAGCCTAGATTAATATGTGAAAACAAAACACAGACACTAATAGAACAGCACAGAAGTAGTGCTGCTGCCTCAAAATACAGAGAGAATGTTCATGTCCTAGGAGCTCTATGCATGGGGTTTGCATGTTCTCCCTGGGTTTTCCGGTTTCCTTTCCATAAATGGCCTGCTGGGTTTATGCATGACCGAGCTGTTTGAAAAAGATAACTGAACACTTAAACCACATATTGCATTACTCAGACAGGTTGCACCTGGTAAATGTATTGTAACACACATACAATGTACTGCCCCAGGCTGTCTCATAAGAAAGAAACTGTCAGATTAATTCCACTCATAGAAATACTCTGAGTTCTTCTTGGAAGCAGTTCAACAGAGTGGAACACAATGTACGAGAGTGTTTGTTTAGAAAACAGAGATGAACTGAATAGAAATCTGGTAAACAGAAATAGTCAAGGGAACTGAAAATACTAACTAGTCCACCATGTGTTTTGTGCTCCTTTGACATTCATTGAAAATAATAACTTAAAACTGTTCCATTAAGCTGTTCATAGTAGGTTGTGGCAGATATTTATATGTTATTGCTTTGACATTTAAGGAACTATCTACTAATGAGCTTGATCTCATTTTAAATTTTAAAGTGACTAAAATACTTGTTTAACAATTAAATGTTTAAAATCATGTCATAAATAATGAGTAAATGATCTAATTAGAATTAAAAGGGTAATACTTTATATGATTTTTGTACTCATTTCATTTTTAATGTATGTTTATGTAATATTTATTACTAAAGAGCAACCTTATTAGTATTATGAAAATATTTTTAACAAGTGGATTTCATGCTGTTAAATAACATACTAATTCTAGTATGCATTCATTAGCACAATGTATTCAGTAATTCTGTGACGTTAGTAAATTGTTTTACAAATAACATGGATTACTACACCTTGGGTGTTCTACGAGAGGTAAGAACACACAAAAATGTGTACGGCACTGATTACACATGTCCTGCTGAGACAAAATAACAACATGGGCGTGTCACTAGTAGTGTACCAGAAAGAGTCTCTTGAGTCTTGGCATGCATGCCTGTGTTTAAGAAGTAATTTGTGAGTTTTATCATCCACTATGAATTTTGCTTTAGGTTATTTGTGAACTATTAAATTGGGTCAGCTAGTGTTTTCCTTTTTGCAACAGTTCTAAGTGTTTTTCACTTTTAAATGTATGTATTGTGTGTGCAAGAGAGTAAATGAAAGGGGAGTAAGGCCAGGTGAATTGGAGGTGGATTCAAACTGTTCTATCATGGTGTGGAGAAATGGGGTAGGGGTTATTCTGAAGGAACAGTATGTCAAAAGTGTTTTGGAGGAGAAAAGAGTGTCAGACAGAGTGATAATTTTGAAGCTGGAAATTAGAGGTGTGATGATGAATGTTGTTAGTGCATATGCCCTACAAGTTGGGTGTGCGATGGATGAGAAAGAAGATTACTGGTATGAGTTAGATGAAGTAATGGACAGTGTACCCAAGGGACAGAAAGTGGTGATTGGAGCGGATTTCAATGGACATGTTGGTGAAGGGAACAGAGGAGACGAGGAGGTGATTGGTGGGTATGGCATCAAGGAGAGGAATGAAGAAGTTCAGATGGTAGTGGATTTTGCCAAAAGGATGGACATGGCTGTGGTGAATATGTATTTTAAGAAGACTGAGGAACATAGGGTGACTTACATGAGTGGAGGAAGATGCACACAGGTAGAGTACATCCTATGTAGAAGAGTCAGTCTGAAGGAGATTGAAAACTGCAAAGTGGTGGCAGGGGAAAGTGTAGTTAAGCAGTATAGAATGGAGGTCTGAAGGATGACGTTGGAGATCAAGAAGAGGAAGAGAGTGAGGGCAGAGCCAAGGATCAAATGGTGGAAGTTGAAAAAGGAAGACGGCAAGGTTGAGTTTAGGGAGGAGGTGAGACAGGCATTGGGTGGCAGTGAAGAGTTACCAGACAGCTGGGCAAGTACAGCAGAAGTTGTAAGGGTGACAGCAAGAAGGGTGCTTGGCGTGACATCTGGACAGAGGAAAGAGGAAAAGGAAACCTGGTAGTGGAATTTGGAAGTACAGGAGAGTATACAGAGGAAGAGTATGGTGAAGAAGAAGTGGGATAGTCAGAGAGATGAAGAAAGTAGGCAAGAGTACAAGGAGATAAGGCGCAAGGTAAAGAGAGAGGTGGCGAAGGCTAAAGAAAAGACATATGATGAGTTGTATGAGAGGTTAGACACTAAAGAGGGAGAAAAGGACCTGTACCAATTGGGTAGACAGAGGGATCGAGCTGAGAAAGATGTGCAGCAGGTTAGGTTGATAAAGGATAAAGATGGAAACATACTCACAAGTGAGGAGAGTGAATCAGAAAGTGCAACAGATTAGCAAGGAGGAAGTAAGGAGAGCTATGAAAAGGATGAAAAATGGAAAGGTCATTGGTCCAGATGACATACCTGTGGAAGCATGGAGGTGTTTAGGAGAGATGGCAGTGGAGTTTTTAACCAGATTGTTTAATGTAATGTTAGAAAGTGAAAGGATGCCTGAGGAGTGAGAAGAAGTGTACTGGTGCCGATATTTAAGAATAAGGGGGATGTGCAGGACTGTCGTAACTACAGGTGGATAAAATTGATGAGCCACAGCATGAAGTTATGGGAAAGAGTAGTGGAACCTAGGTTAACACGTGAGATGATGATTAGTGAGCAGCAGTATGGTTTCATGCCAGGAAAGTGCACCAAAGATGCAATGTTTGCTCTGAGGATGTTGATGGAGAAATATAGAGAAGGCCAGAAGGAGTTGCATTGCGTCTTTGTGGACCTGGAGAAAGCATATGACAGGGTGCCTCGAGAGTAGTTGTAGTATTTTATGAGGAAGTCGGGAGTGGCAGAGAAGTATGTAAGAGTTGTACAGGATATGTACGAGGAAGTGTGACAGTGGTGAGGTGTGCAGTAGGAGTGCCGGATGCATTCAAGGTTGAGGAGGGATTACATCAGGGATCGGCTCTGAGCCCTTTTCTTATTTGCAATGCTGATGGACAGGTTGACAGACGAGATTAGACAGGAGTCCCCATGGACTATGTTGTTTGCTGATGACATTGTGATCTGTAGCGATACTAGGAAGCAGGTTGAGGAGACCCTGGAGAGGTGGAGATATGCTCTAGAGAGGAGAGGAATGAAGGTCAGTAGGAACAAGACAGAATACATGTGTGTGAATGAGAGGGAGGTCAGTGGAATGGTGAGGATGCAGGGAGTAGAGTTGGTGAAGGTGGATGAGTTTTAATACTTGGGATCAACAGTACAGAGTAATGGGGAGTGTGGAAGAGATGTGAAAAAGAGAGTGCAGGCAGGGTGGAATGGGTAGAGAAGAGTGTCAGGAGTAGTTTGTGACAGACGGGTATCAGCAAGAGTGAAAGGGAAGGTCTACAGGAAGGTAGTGAGACCAGCTATGTTATATGGGTTGGAGACGGTGGCACTGACCAGAAGTAAGAGATAGAGCTGGAGGTGGCAGAGTTAAAGATGCTAAGATTTGCATTGGGTGTGACGAGGATGGACAGGATTAGAAATGAGTACATTAGAGGGTCAGTTCAAGTTGGACGGTTGGGAAACA
The DNA here is from genome assembly GCF_900747795.2 of Erpetoichthys calabaricus. Taxonomy (NCBI): domain Eukaryota; kingdom Metazoa; phylum Chordata; class Cladistia; order Polypteriformes; family Polypteridae; genus Erpetoichthys; species Erpetoichthys calabaricus. The sequence continues at coordinate 60,234,097 of NC_041407.2, forward strand.
AAGTCAGAGAGGCGAGATTGCATTGGTTTGGACATGTGCAGAGGAGAGATGCTGGATATATTGGAAAAAGGATGGTAAGGATAGAGCTACCAGGCAAGAGAAAAAGAGGAAGGCTTAAGCAAAGGTTTATGGATGTGGTGAGAGAGGACATGCAGGTGCTGGGTGTCACAGAGCAAGATGTAGCATAAAACGACACTCCACACTCCTATATTACTGTCAGTCAGTCATTCATTGTCCAACCCACTATATCCTAACACAGGGTCACGGAGTTCTGCTGGAGCCAATCCCAGCCAACACAGGGTGCAAGGCAGGAACAAACCCTGGGCAGGGTGCCAGCCGACTGCAGGACAAACACATACACACACACCAAGCACACACTAGGGACAATTTAGGATCGCCAATGTACCTAACCTGCATGTCTTTGGCCTATAATTACTATTCCCCGTTTTTTCAAAATTTTGTGAAAAGGAGTAAATTTGACCTCTCTTATCCCATTAGAAGGTGAATCCCAGGAACAAATTCCAGGCAGGGTGCCAGCCCACCACAGGACACACACACACAGCACAATTTAGGATCGCCAATGCACCTGACCTGCATGTCTTTGGACTGTGGGAGGAAAATGGAGCACTGGGAGGAAACCCACACAGACACAGGGAGAACATGCAAACTCCATGCAGGGAAGACCCAGGAAGCGAACCCAGATCTCCTTACTGCGAGGCAGCAGCGCTACCATTACGCCACCATGCCTGTTTAGTTTATCTAAATATTTTACATTTAGGGTCTCCAGACGTTTTTAATAAATATTTTTGAATAAACTGAACTAAACTTCATGTTTAAAATGAAACTACAGTATTTATCAATGAATTTACGCTATTATTAAACTTGAAAAAAATGTAATTTAGGACAAAAACAATAGAAACTATTATTTGAAACAAAACTTTAAGCAACTTTATTTTCACTCAAAATGAAAGGCATACAAAAATGTTGCTTTGCCAGAAGGTTGGTATGTAATGGAACTGCACATTTGAGGAACCTCATAAATTACAACTTTTCAAGAGAACAAAATCCACTCTTTAAGAATATTACAGACATGCCATACAGGACAAGAACAGACACTACAGATTTGCACACACCTTGTTCTTCTGGCCAAGAACTGTAGGGGAAAGCCTTTTAGCAATGATTTGCATTAGTAGTTTTTCATAAATTCATATCAGTATTTTAGCTCTTTGGGATACTGCAAGCTTAGTGCATAAATCAGCCCTATCATTTTTGCACAGTATTTTGATATAGTTTTCAGATTGTCCAGAATGATGATACCATCAATAACAATACCAACGTCTGCATAGACTCCACTGTCTCCACCCATCTCCATCTTGATAACATACATACCCATGGTAGTCATCTGCTAGTCTCTTAAGATGCCATCTCCTTCAATATTTTGTGTATTTTAATTCAATTAGAAGAAAATGTTACATTATTGTCATTAAACTTTGGCATTTCATAAAGTTGTCCCTTTTAAAAAGGACCACTTGACCTTCAAATTATGTTTATTGTATCCATTACTCACCTTGGGTTGCTGCCAATGCCTAAACAGAAAAAAATATAAATCACATACCCTTCACAGAGAATTTGGAACAAAAAACAAAAGTCATGTTTTGATGAGTTCAGAAAGTGCATCATTTTAAGAAACTGCAGGTAATACCAAAACATGTGCAAATAATTCCATGATTTATCTACTTACATGCTCATCCTGCCTCACACAAAGGTATTTCAGTAAAAAGATCACTAAATAAATATTTTCTGGAAAATCCACTCTTGTAAGAGCTTGTTGGCCAGATTGTGTTTTGAAATGAAGACCACCTCTGTCCTGTTCATTGATAAAGGGACATAGCGATAAGCTAGAATTTGAAATAGTTGAAGCAGACCAAAATCTGCTCCTATCAGGTTCAAACTGTGAGCGTTTGAGACTGATGCACTTAAGGCTGATAATCCATCCATAGTACCCACTTTTGGATCCCATTTCCTCCAGACTTTAGTATTAGTGCCTTAGCTACCTCATCTATTTGGTAATTTTGTGGATATGTCGTATATTGGAAGATATCTTCAGCCAATTTCTCTAAAATGTCAGACGTCAGCCCTGGACTAACCTTTAAACAAATACAGTGTGCCTGAGGCTCTCATTTCCATGCTGAAGCTGTACTTTATTCATTCTTAATTTTACGAAAGAAAGAAAAAAATATATTTGTCAAAAGTGATGCCATAGTTTTTATAATGAAAATGGAAGGTGGGTAATGACCTAAGCAGCTTGTTTAACAGTTGCCCTTAAAAAAATGAATCATCACCCTTTTCTTTTACACCTGAACACTAAAACAATGCATTTTATTAATGAGTGTAGATGAAAACCTCCATCTGACATTCAGCTTAAAGCATCTCAAAATAATAAGAAAATAAGTCTAACGTTATGGTCATTTATATACATAATCATTATATAGAAATTCCACTATTTAAAGTGTTTCCAAATTCAATGTCAAAGAACACTGTACAAAATTTCATGATCTAACCAGTTAGGGGTATAAATCTTTTAAGAATCACCATTTTCTGGCCTCCAGTCTTGTAATTTGCAAGGGGTACTGGTCTACCAAGGCACCAAGATGAATGAGAGAAACATGCAATGTAGGACACAACTTAAACACCCTGAAATGCTCCCTATACCATGTACGTAGCTCTCTAACAATGAAACTCAAACTCTTCTCCACAATGACCATCTGGAAAATTTCTGCAAATTACTGCAAGCCATAAGAAGAGCCACAGACGACAATCATGCCATCTCTGTAGTTTGCTCCATTAACAGGCACATTCTATGTGAGATTAACATAAGTAAAATTAGGGAATGTCTGCTCAACAGCCTTCCGTACATCCTGATTCAATATGTCAGCAGGGAGACTTAAGACAGATTAGACAATCAAGCCAGACTTATCGTTTGTGTTTGCCTCCAAGTGATACGCCATCATGAACTGATGTTTTGTTGCCAGAGATAGGAGTATGTTTTTAAAACAGTGCGTAGGATGAACAATCTGCTTAAAGAAATTGCGTTTCTCCTCAGATCTCATAGTCCAAGTGCCTACAAGAGGACCAAAAAATGTGATCATCTGAATGATGTTCTACATAATGATGTTTAGGTAACATTTTACCTAGAAAGACTTCATGCAACCTATAACTATGTTCACAAATTTTGTTTTCAAGAAAAGTGATTGATTCTGCTGTGTGCACTGGAGCAACCACTAGTTCCACAATATTTTTAAGGTCTAGAATGACCTGCCATGCCGGATCATCTGTAGCCACCAAGTGTCCAACCATAAACATGATGAACTGCAAAAGACTCCAATTTTCATGGGCATTTCTGCCAATAATTTTGTTTCTCATGAATACATGTGGAATAGTATGTGCACGATTTGACTTGTCTGTCCCTTTGTAAGGAAGATTTTGGATGGATTCATTAAGACTGCTCAGGGTGAAATATTTTTTTGAGATCAACAAATTGAAGCAATATGCCAATTCAAATGGTAATAAACCTTCTAATATGTTATGTGCAGTACTGACATGGAAATGAGAAAGACATGCAGACAGCACACACTGTCTTTTTACACCTGAACAAGGTTATGCAGTGTCTTTAGATAACCTGACATGCATTTCATGCATCTCCTTGCTTCAGATAGTAAATACACCAGTAAATTTCACCATACAGAACAGGAATTTATGTTCTAATGTAAAATTCTCAACAAATCCAGCAATTCCATGTCCTCCCAAATTGTATGCTATGACATTTTGCACTGTACCTTTAACAAAACCTCTAAGTGGCAAGACCATGCCATAAAGGCTCCAAATCCTTTTCATATACATATGGCCTGACATCTTCACCTCTGCACAATAGAGCCAAATACATGGAAGATAATGAGGAACGAGAACCTGGCAGTAAATTGCCAAGAGTCCCATAAATAGAACAAATTGTGTGCTTTTTTCTGCATGTCCTTAGTGGGTTACAAATCTCAAAATCATCCACATACAAATTTAGCAAAAATTGCAGCTCTCTACCTGCCACAAACCTGTCACCTTTGAAATACAAACCATCATGAAAAGATGTCTATACTAGATTGTGTTCTCCAATGTCTGAAATCAGATGTGTGTCTAAAGCCTTCTCAGGAATGTGATTAATACTTAAGGGCTGCTGTAAAAACTTTAAGAGGGGAACATATTGCAGTGTTCTCTTCTCCTTGACATCTTAGATATATTCTACTGGATCCACAACTTTGAAATTCTCTTTATACTATTTTTGCGGTTAAGTGATGCTGCTAGAGGGCAACCCTTTATAAACTAAATTAGAAATACACAGAGCAGGTGAAGGTTCTTCTGTGATTGGCTCGTCGGTTAGTAAGCTGTCTATTGAGTATGTCATCTGTTATGCATCTTGTACTACAAAAAGATGCAGTGCTCAACCAGTACTGAAGTTCGTGAAGCAATTCATCAACTGTAGTACTTGGCACATGAAAAATATTTCCTAGCTTTAATAGAACTGCAGCAATTTTTTGTTCTATTGCCTTTGAAAGATCATCTGGACTGCCTAAATCTACATCAGTTTCATAGTAACCATCACAGCAGTATTCTTCTTTGTTATCTGAACAGCAAAGTTCAACAGATTCAGCTATACCGCTACCTTGAACTACACCATATTTAAAATCCACCAAAGAATGTGGGCTGTGTTTGTGACTTTTATGAGACCTAAAAGAAGTATATCTGTTTGATTTGTATTCACAGCCTTTGAACATAAAGGTCACAGTCTTGTTGTTTTTAGGTGATTACCTTTATGAACAAAATGTTCTGTTCCAAGTTCACTGAAAGCACACAATTGACAGGAAAATGAAATATGCCAGATTGCTTTCCAGTTTTGGCAAGAGTCCTAGACAAATGTGGTTTTTGTAGTACCAGGGCAATCAGGATAAACAAAATTCAAGTGATGACCACACCCAAAATGACAATGTTGTAGTTTGCATTGTTTGTAGGAGTTCTGATTGCCTGGATGCTTCAAAATCACTCTTTATAATGACACATTAGCCTGGCAGTAAAGAGAGAGAAGCCTACAAACAGAAAAGAAAAATAGACAAAAGTGATAAAATATGTAAACGTGAGTATCAATGTTATAAAAGAAACCCCATAGAAAGAATGAAGATGTCGCTGGAGGCCTTCTCCATCACGCTAGATGGCAGCAACCCAGGATATCGGTCATCAGTGGGAAGCCAGCAGGGCATGCTGGGAGATGTAGTCTGGCAGAGCAGCCCTGCTGGGGTCACTGGGTGCCGCGAGGTGGCCCTGCAGGGAGACAAGCTTCCTGTTATAATAGGCTTCCATGTGACTTAGAAGTACTCCCTTCAGGCATTCGCCCTGGCACCGGAAGTACTCCTGGGTCCCTAATAAAAGGAACCATACTCCCCAGAGTCAGAACTGGGAGGAAGAAAGGCAACACTCCACTGGAGGAGGGCAGTGTGGTGGTGAGAGAGAATATTGTGAGAAAGAGAGAGAAATCTGTGCTTTGTGCGACTTTTGAGTATTGTGGTGTAATAAACACACCTAGATTTGATCCCGGGAATCTGTGTGTGTTCGTGTTTGGGGTTTTGGTGCTTACTGACGCCTCTGGTTCCATCACAAAGTACATTGAGTAACTTTCAATATATTAAAAAAAAACTGTCAAATGTCCATGATAAACCATTTCTCTGTGACAGATTATGACAGTATGTGCAAATGCCAAGGGTTTCAAGAAGTCTGGGACATTTCTGGGCATATGCACATTAATATGGGTGTTAGGAATGCAACAAAATTATTTGTATTGAATTATATGTAAATTATATGAAATTATAATGTATTGAAAAAAGAACTAAATAAATTAATGGTTCATACCAAAAATATGGCACAGTTTATTAATGTAAGTTAAGTAGTTCCAGCTAGATATAGTCAAACTCACCTCGACGCACAGCTTGGACTCTGGAACCAATCTCCTTGAGAGGGGCTGGACTCTGTACCACTCTGGAGTTGCCCCCGGTGAGAGGCGCCGAGCGGGTGTGGGCATACTTATTGCCCCCCGACTTGAAGCCTGTACATTGGGGTTTACCCCAGTGGACGAGAGGGTAGCCTCCCTCCACCTTCGGTTGGGGGGACGGGTCCTATCTGTTGTTTGTGCGTATGCACCGAACAGCAGTTTGGAGTACCCACCATTTTTGGAGTCCCTGGAGGGGATGCTAGAGGGCATGCCTTCTGGGGACTCCCTCGTACTGCTGGGAGACTTCAATGCTCACATGGGCAATGACAGTGAGACCTGGAAGGGCGTGATTGGGAGGAATGCCCCAACCCCCCCAAACGATCTGAACCCGAGTGGTGTTTTATTGGACTTCTGTGCTCGTCACAGACTGTCCATAACGAACACCATGTTCAAGCATAGGGGTGTTCATATGTGCACTTGGCACCAGGACACCCTAGGCCTCAGTTCGATGATCGACTTTGTGGTCGTGTCATCAGACTTGCGGCCACATGTCTTGGACACTCAGGTGAAGAGAGGGGCGGAGCTGTCAACCAATCACCACCTGGTGGTGAGTTGGCTTCGATGGTGGGGGAGGATGCCGGTCAGGCCTGGTAGGCCCAAACGTGTTGTGAGGGTCTGCTGGGAACGTCTGGCAGAGCCCCCTGTCAGAAGTAGCTTCAACTCCCACCTCCGGCAGAACTTCGACCATGTCCCGAGGGAGGTGGGGGACATTGAGTCCGAATGGGCCATGCTCCGTGCCTCTATTGTTGAGGCGGCTGACCGGAGCTGTGGCCATAAGGTGGTCGGTGCCTGTCGTGGCGGCAATCCCCGAACCCGTTGGTGGACACCGGTGGTGAGGGATGCTGTCAAGCTGAAGAATGAGTCCTACCGGTCCCTTTTGTCCTGTGGGACTCTGGAGACAGCTGATAGGTACCGGCAGGTCAAGCGGAATGTGGCTTCGGTGGTTGCTGAGGCAAAAACTCGGGCATGGGAGGAGTTTGGGGAGGCCATGGAGAACGACTTTCGGACTGCTTCGAGGAGATTCTGGTCCACCGTCCGGCGTCTCAGGAAGGGGAAGCAGTGCAGTGTCAACACTGTATATGGTGGGGATGGTGCGCTGCTGACCTCGACTCGGGACGTTGTGGGTCGGTGGGGGGAGTACTTCGAAGACCTCCTCAATCCCACTAACATGCCTTCCAATGAGGAAGCAGAGCCTGGGGACTCGGAGGTGGGCTCCCCCATCTCTAGGACTGAGGTCACCGAGGTGGTCAAAAAACTCCTTAGTGGCAGGGCCCCGGGGGTGGATGAGATATGCCCGGAGTCCCTCAAGGCTCTGGATGTTGTGGGGCTGTCTTGGTTGACACGTCTCTGCAACATCGCATGGACATCAGGGACAGTGCCTCTGGATTGGCAGACTGGGGTGGTGGTCCCCCTCTTTAAGAAAGGGGACCGGAGGGTGTGTTCCAACTACAGAGGGATCACACTCCTCAGCCTCCCTGGAAAAGTCTATTCGGGGGTTCTGGAGAGGAGGGTCCGTCGGATAGTTGAACCTCGGATTCAGGAGGAACAGTGTGGTTTTCTTCCTGGTCGCGGAACAGTGGACCAGCTCTACACGCTTAGCAGAGTCCTGGAGGGTGCATGGGAGTTCGCCCAACCAGTCTACATGTGTTTTGTGGACTTGGAAAAGGCGTTCGACCGTGTCCCTCGGGGAATCCTGTGGGGGGTGCTCCGGGAGTATGGGGTACTGGACCCCCTGATAAGAGCTGTTCGGTCCTTGTACAACCAGTGTCAGAGCTTGGTCCGCATTGCCGGCAGTAAGTCGAACTTGTTTCCAGTGAGAGTTGGACTCCGCCAGGGCTGCCCTTTGTCACCGATTCTGTTCATAACTTTTATGGACAGAATTTCTAGGCGCAGCCAGGGTGTTGAGGGGGTCTGGTTTGGTGGACTCAGGATTGGGTCACTGCTTTTTGCAGATGATGTTGTCCTGTTTGCTTCATCAGGCCGTGATCTTCAGCTCTCACTGGATCGGTTCGCAGCTGAGTGTGAAGCGGCTGGGATGGGAATCAGCACCTCCAAATCCGAGACTATGGTCCTCAGCCGGAAAAGGGTGGACTGCCCTCTCAGGGTTGGGAGTGAGATCCTGCCTCAAGTGGAGGAGTTCAAGTATCTCGGGGTCTTGTTCACGAGTGAGGGGAGAATGGAGCGTGAGATCAACAGGCGGATCGGTGCAGCCTCCACAGTGATGCAGGCTCTGCATCGGTCTGTTGTGGTGAAAAAGGAGCTGAGCCGTAAGGCAAAGCTCTCAATTTACCAGTCGATCTATGTTCCTACCCTCACCTATGGTCATGAGCTATGGGTAGTGACCGAAAGAATGAGATTGCGAATACAAGCAGCTGAAATGAGTTTCCTCCGCAGAGTGTCTGGGCTCTCCCTTAAAGATAGGGTGAGAAGCTCAGTCATCCGGGAGGGGCTCAGAGTAGAGCCGCTGCTCCTCCACATCGAGAGGAGTCAGATGAGGTGGCTCGGGCATCTGATCAGGATGCCTCCTGGACGCCTCACTGGTGAGGTGTTCCGGGCACGTCCAACCGGGAGGAGGCCCCGGGGAAGACCCAGGACACGCTGGAGGGACTATGTCTCCCGGCTGGCCTGGGAACACTTCGGGATTCTCCCGGAAGAGCTAGAAGAAGTGGCCGGGGAGAGGGAAGTCTGGGCATCTCTGCTCAAGCTGCTGCCCCCGCGATCCGACCTCGGATAAGCGAAAGAGGATGGATGGATGGATGGAGCTACATTTATGGAAGAACGCATACACTGGCAGATACAGATGGGCTTATGACACTATTGAGTCAACCTTTCAGAGGCCAAAAATATCCCGTATGTATCACTGTGCCCTTGAAAAACACAATTGAAAATGCTTTGCCACCAAACAATGCAGAAGGGCTTTTCACATGGGAAGCAGACATTACCACAACCACATCCATTTTCATTGAAGGATGGATGAGCATGCGATGTATCAAGAACGTTCTTTGTATAAAAAAAAAAAAGATTTACGAAAAACTAAACAAATGCTTTTTTTTTGGTCTGAATATTCATCGTTATGCCAATAATACTGTACATTGATAGAATAACAATACAATAAATATCTGCTTAAGGTATTTTTTTTGGTGTGTATATTAACAGCACCCATAATATATGCCAAAATGTGACCTGTCCATTGTGATAGGTGTTTTGCTTGGGTAAGGCATACCATTTCATTACTATATATCAAGTGCCATGAAATAAGTGTGGCCACCTATGTTTTTCTCTAGGGAGCGCTAGCTCCCTGGTTGGAATAAGTTCTTTTCCAACTGTGGCATCTTAAGTAACCTGAAACTATATAGATATAATATTAAAAGGCGATACCTCTCCTATAGTGATACGGCGGTAAGAAATCATATAAGAGAAAGTAACTTAGCTTTCTTTAATGACGATTTACGCTGCATAACAGATGAAATGAAGCCAATGGCAAGACAATTACCGAAGTGGGAGTTCGATGTATACAGTCTGCCATTTTTGTTGCTGCGCTGGAAGTATTTTCAGGATCAGATGACGTTATCTACCATCCGTCCGTGGGCTTTCCCGGTGTGTCGGTCAATTTTCCAAGACTTTATACTCTTTCTCCATGTGCAGGACCTTACTTAGGTAAATCATGCCATTCCAAACAAGGCAAAGAGAGGATTCAATTTCATGCACACAGAAATAGTACAATGCCCATTTTTATAGTTGTCCCTTTCGTGTCTTCTAATGCTTGCATATTAGTTCTAAATGATGAGCCCCTGTGTGCTAAATCTGGCCTTTAGCTGTACATGTGAGAAAGAAGCAGATTTATAAAATATTGTTTGTACAAAGCACAGTGACATATTAAACATATAAACTTAAATTCTGATTACATAAACCACCCTTTGTCACTGTATCTGTGACAAAAACAATACTCGAAGGTCTTATCCACAAAGCAAAAGGTACTTGATCCCCCTTCACAGTGTAGACAGTTCCTCAAGAACATTTGTGGAAATGTGGAGTGTATTGCCACTATAGCTCCTGTTTCATTCATCTAATATACCAGCGTAAATAAATATTAACAATGATAAGTTACAGTACAATTGAACAATTACATTTAACATGGTGTTACTAAGTAGTGATCATTGTATCCCACCAGTGGAGTAGGTGGAGATCTCCTGTTATGTCTATTATTACTTACATAGTGTTGTAACTGAATACCATTGGGCCCATGCAGTGGGTACCATAGCCTCAGATTACATTATAAATCTATATAGCATCTTGGTGGACTTTAATATTCTTCGGCACTCATAACATTTCTAACTACAGTATGTTGGTATATCTGCCCCAGCCTTTGGTGTCTGATCCCTTTATATGAGTTACAATAGTTGTAACATAAATCAGATGCTATTCCAGATCTATTGCTATGATTATTAATAATTGTATCTTTCATCCTCCCCAACTTCACTATCGGCTGTTCTATTCCCTTTCAGTTTACAATTTTAACATAATTGGTGGTAAATTATGCATATCCTCATACCCTTGAGCCCCTCTTATAACATTTTCAAGTATATTCCTAAACTTTCTATATACATGCATTGTCCAACCCAATGCTTTATAGACAAAGTAGAACACCACCTTTTCTTCATTGATAAAGCTCCACCACTGAGTTGGAGAGGTCTGAACAACCACTAAATTGATTGGCCAAACTAAAATACTTCCTATGTTAAATAAAGAAGGGTGAAGGGTAGAGCAAATACATAACATAAAACAATGCTTTATCAATCATGTGTATAATATAATACTGCACTATTAATGAAAATTGTAGACTCTCAGTTTCCAGTCTCATATTATACATCATAAATAACAGTTAAAGATAAGTTAATATGGCAAATTATTACATTTAAACCAGGCTAGTGAAAATGTTTCTTCAGTAGGATAATACACTAAACAAAATAAACACATTGCATCAGTTATTCATCACAGGTGTCGTAATTATAACAAAATGTTACATATTTGAACTTATGGGTGTATTCAGTTTTGTCTAAAACAAAATCTTATAACATCTATACCCTATAACAAACTGTAGCTTATTTTATCAAGAGACAAATCTCTTAAATGTCTTTAAGATATTACAACAGCACAGTTTATATAGACTAATGGTAAACGTTTAAATTATTCCCATACTTGTCATTTAGCCCGTTACAATAACGGGCGCTAGAACAGTAGTGCATAAACATTAGTAGGAACAGTCTATATTAAATGGCAAGGGACTTTGACCTCATTCTTTTTGTTGGTCGTATTTTTCTTTCTTTCAGCCTTTCTTTTGTTGATGTTTACTTGCTGAGCTGACCGTTCTTCGTGGGCGGCCGCCGTGTATTGTATGTCTTTAATTTTCTGTGACAGTAATTCTGGCTTGTACGTCCGTAATATGCCTTTAATTTTCTCTGGCGGTAATACAGGCATGCGCGTTGGTAATATGCCTTTAATTTCCTCTGACAGTAATACTGGCTTGTATGTGGCTGTAATATGAGTCATTGTATTGTGTACCTTTAATTTCTTCTTGCAGTAATACTGGTTTGTATTTCTGTAAAACGCCTGAAACTTTCTCTGACAGTAATAATGCGCATCACACCGTGCCCCGTGCATGCGCACTTCACCAGAAGACACACACACACGGACACCTGGACGCACACAGGGATTTTATTAAAGAGGATAATATAAATTTCCTAATGTATAACTGACTTACCAATCCATTCAGCTATGTGCATTATCAATGAGCACTAACCTTAATACATTGATGTAACAACAAATCTTCTTAAAATTAATCACTAACAGATACAAATGAATACATGTATTCAGTTCTAATACATTTCATTATTACTGAAGTGATAATAATAATTATTTGACATACATCAAAATATGTAAATCCTCTTTACTATATTTTATATGAAGACTAGAGAAAGAAATTAGTCTAGTTTAATATAGCAACATTTAGCTTGTTTGCACTTTACAATTATTTTAATATTTAAACATTTTATTATACAGGATTCTATACCCTTACACTTGCACAACTAATCAGCATGCAAGGAAATAATTCCAATAATTGCTGTTCATTAATCTATGATTGATAAGCAAACATTCACCACCCCTGGGTCAGATTATATCTAATTTCTCTGCCCAAACTTGCTGTTAAACTATTTCTTGCAGCTTGTATAGGAATATGCTGTGTGTTTCATCCATTAGTCACAGGGTGTTTGCTGAATCTGGAGAAAACAACATCTATAGTTTTGAAGTTACATATCTTTTATGCTTATAATACTTTATTGAAATTCAGATTTTTAAATTCTTAACTGACCTTCTGCCTAGCCTCTCACTTTTCTAAGATTCAGCAAGGTCATAGGTCAGCTTTATTTAACACTGCATGTGTTTCTAGGCTTCATCAATGACATTCCAGGCTCACTGACTAAGTACAGGACACATTACCAATACCAATTAAGTTATTCTTATATTACTTTTGATTTTACTTGCTATAGCATTTTTTAGATGTTCATATGTATTACTAAGTTACTATGTTATTATGTGGGGCATCCCCCATCTTTTAGGGTTTGCTTCACATTATTGATTAGTCAGCTGACAGACAAAGAAGCATAGACTTTTAACAGACACAGACTTACAAATAATGTCATATAAAAGCATCTGCCACCCGAGACTCTGAATAAGAGTAATTCATCTTTTTTTTATTTTTCTTTACTAGTTTTTATCCCACTGCATTCCCAAGCAGTTTACTTGGCTAGGGCAGAAGTTCTTTAAACAATATTCAGCACACTGGAGAAAGCAACTGTTCACAAACAAACAGCCTCCACTCTTTGCAGTCATTTCTACACACTTAGCAACTGCTTCATTCTTTCAAATAACATAACATATTATCATACATTATCTTTTACAATTGCACTTCATTCACAGAGTAAAGTTCTTTTACAATTGTATTTCATTCACAGAGATCTCTATCACACGTGCTGTAAACTCACTTGAGGTCATGCTGTTTATTTTATTTATATAAGGTTTTCACCGTTCAATGCACTTAAACACTTCATGAACTTCTCAGGACGCAAACTGGTATTACTTTAATCAAATTAGGAGCATAACTAGCTCAGTTTCATATGGCGCTAGTCTCCATATCATAGAAACTCAGTGGCGAACCGATTCAGCGACAATCAATGAAAAATATTTCCATGGTGATCCGATTCAATGACAACAAGGTGAATCCACCCATCGGGAAATCACGCGGCACAATTTCACAACAAGAAAGCATTCCCAGAAAAAGCTACGCAGTCACAAAGAATATCCTGACTCAACAAGGAAAACATACATGCTTGAACCGTTATTTCCTATCGCCAGACAAGTGTGCTAACCACTGCAACACCATACTCTTTATCGTAATAGTTCCTAAAATACACAACCTCCATTCATGCACATCAGCCACACTCTGCTTCTCGCAAGAACTTGTCTTCCTTCTCATTTATTATTATAAAAAGAACATCCACACTTATCCAATTAATACCTACCTAAAGTATGGCCAGTACTTGCAGGAAGGTAACAGAGGCATGCTTCTCATTGCAAAGTTAAAAACAAATGTATTTGTTCTTTTTCCAATTTAAGTTAGAGCTCTTTATTTTTTAGTGCTATTTGTGTACACATTCTACAGTTTCCTTTTTAATGTTAGCTTATAACGTAGGTTTGTAATTTAAGCAATACTTATAAGATGACTTCAATAATTTCATTAGTTTCTGTGTGTTTAGCATTTTAACACACATCATGATACTTTAGCAGTATAGGTGGGGGGGTTGCCAAAAACCTTTAACCTTTTGGGCAGCGTTACAGCAACAACTGCGCAGCTCATAAACTGCATTTTTAACAGGCAGACAAATCATGTATTTTGGATTATATTGGGCTGCTATTATGCCATTAAGGATTTCTACAATTATTTTAGTGACCGCGATCAAGACATTATGGATTTTATAGGCATTGACATTATTCATCTTTAAGTAACTGACTGCCAGACCCGCTGGATGAGTGACTCGTCAGACAACAAGGTAAATGCATACCTACCTGCATCAATTCTTAATAACGTGCAGTTCTACAACATACTATTTCTAATGGCTGACGATGTAACTTATTTAATAACAGTGTTCCCCAACACAGCAGTTATTTCTCTGGTAGGTTTTCGGACATCTGTATGTCAGCTGAGTAATCTGTGTTGTCCACCCAGGTGCTGTTTCGCTTTATTCTGGACAACCAGTCTCATGTCTATAAGTTTAAAACTGTTGTTTTACAATTTATTGTGTCCGGTTTAGATTCATCTTTATTTTATTTATTCCCACATTTTATAATCATGCTTTGGACTTTTAAGTCCAACCTGCATAATGTAATTAGCAGAAACTACCACAACTCACCGGCAGCTATCTGTTTTTTTTTGTTTTGTTATTGCCCATGCACTGTAGCCCTGTTTTCAAAACCACCTCTTGCACTTTCACGGGATTTAAAATCCCATTTCAGTTAGGGCCAGGCATTTAGAACAGTATAACTCGGTCACGGGAGTCCATGACTGTGCACGCGACCATCCCGGTATACTCAATACCTGACCGAGACCTTCCATGCTGTCATTATTAGAAGCATATTTTTTATATACATGATACATTATATATATGATACATTATAAATATGATAGGGTTATTAGTTTAGCCACAACCCTACTCGCAGCGCCATTTGTTTTCCTCTAGGGGCGATAGCTCTCTGGTTGGAATAAGTTCTTTTTAATTACAGTGTTTTAAGTAACCTGAACCTAAACAGTGTGACAATAAAGATCACAAGACATTGCAAAGGTTTGGGGCAGCCACCTGTGTAATTGTTCCCGGTTGCAAAACTTCTTAATAATCAGATCCAAGTTCACACTAGTCAGTCTAAAACAGAACTAACTCAATATTAACAAGATGGCTGCTTTAAAGGCCATTACAGGAAGTGATGCCAATTGACATCATTGGCTGCCCCAGAGTCGGGCGGGATTTCCCTAGAATGGTCTGTAAGAGATCGAGAGAGAGAATTAATGCACTTCGCCACCGTCTGGTCCAGCATGGAATTACATGAATTCAGGCCCTTTTGTTGGCTCCTAAACACGCGTGTATGATAATAGATATATTAAAACGAGGTAATATCCCTCCCATAGTGATATGGCGGTAAGAAAACACATAAGAGAAAATAACTTAGCTTCCTTTAATGACAATTTACGCAGCATAACAGACAAAAGGAAGCTAATTGCAAGACAATTACCGAAAAAGGTGTTCTATGTATACAGTCTGCCATTTTCATCGCTGCGCTGGAAGGCTTTTCACGATCGGATGACGTTATCTACCATCCGTCCGGGCTTCCCGGTGTGCCAGGCAATGTTCCAAGGCTTTATACTCTCTCTCCATGTGCAGGTCCTTACTTAGGTAAATCATGCCATCCCAAACAAGGCAAAGAGAGGATTCAATTTCATGCACACAGACATAGTACAATGCCCATTTTCATAGTTATCCCTATCTGTCTTCTAATGCTTGCCTAGCAGTTCTAAATGATGAGCCCCTGTGTGGTAAATTTGGCCTGTACATGTGAGTGGATTTATAAAATATTTTTTGTATAGAGCACAGTGACATTAAATTTATATTCTTATTACAATGGTGAAACACACAAGCAGGCAGGATTGCAAGATAAAAGAATACTGTGTATCTCTTGTCAGTTATACAGTGCATCCGGAAAGTATTCCCAGCGCATCACTTTTTCCACATTTTGTTATGTTACAGCCTTATTCCAAAATGGATTAAATTCATTTTTTTCCTCAGAATTCTACACACAACACCCCATCATGACAACATGAAAAAAGTTTACTTGAGGTTTTTGCAAATTTATTAAAAATAAAAAAACTGACAAATCACATCTACATAAAGTATTCACAGCCTTTGCTCAATACTTTGTCGATGCACTTTTGGCAGCAATTACAGCCTCAAGTCTTTTTGACTATGATGCCACCAGCTTGGCACACCTATCCTTGGCCAGTTTCTCCTATTCCTCCTTGCAGCACCTCTCAAGCTCCATCAGGTTGGATGGGAAGCGTCGGTGCACAGCCATTTTAAGATCTCTCCAGAGATGTTCAATCGGATTCAAGTCTGGGCTCTGGCTGGGCCACTCAAGGACATTCACAGAGTTGTCCTGAAGCCACTCCTTTGATATCTTGGCTGTGTGCTTAGGGTCGTTGTCCTGCTGAAAGATGAACCATCGCCCCAGTCTGAGGTCAAGAATGCTCTGGAGCAGGTTTTCATCCAGGATGTCTCTGTACATTGCTGCAGTCATCTTTCCCTTTATCCTGACTAGTCTCCCAGTTCCTGCCGCTGAAAAACATCCCCACAGCATGATGCTGCCACCACCATGCTTCACTGTAGGGATGGTATTGGCCTGGTGATGAGCGGTGCCTGATTTCCTCCAAAAGTGATGCCTGGCATTCACACCAAAGAGTTCAATCTTTTCTTTCTCATGGTCTGAGAGTCCTTCAGTTGCCTTTTGGCAAACTCCAGGCGGGCTGCCATGTGCCTTTTACTAAGGAGTGGCTTCCATCTGGCCACTCTACCGTGCAGGCCTGATTGGTGGATTGCTGCAGAGATGGTTGTCCTTCTGGAAGGTTCTCCTCTCTCCACAGAGGACCTCTGGAGCTCTGACAGAGTGACCATCGGGTTCTTGGTCACCTCCCTGACTAAGGCCCTTCTCCCCCCATCACTCAGTTTAGATGGCCGGCCAGCTCTAGGAAGAGTCCTGGTGGTTTCGAACTTCTTCCACTTATGGATGATGGAGGCCACTGTGCTCATTGGAACCTTCAAAGCAGCAGAAATTTTTCTGTAACCTTCCCCAGATTTGTACCTTGAGACAATCCTGTCTCGGAGGTCTACAGACAATTCCTTTGACTTCATGCTTGGTTTGTGCTCTGACATGAACTGTCAGCTGTGGGACCTTATATAGATAGGTGTGTGCCTTTCCAAATCATGTTCAATCAACTGAATTTACCACAGGTGGACTCCAATTAAGCTGCAGAAACATCTCAAGGATGATCAGGGGAAACAGGATGCACCTGAGCTCAATTTTGAGCTTCATGGCAAAGGCTGTGAATGCTTATGTACATGTGCTTTCTCAATTTTTTTATTTTTAATTAATTTGCAAAAATCTCAAGTAAACTTTTTTCATGTTGTCATTATGGGGTGTTGTGTGTAGAATTCTGAGGGAAAAAATTAATTTAATCCATTTTGGAACAAGGATGTAACATAACAAAATGTGGAAAAAGTGGAAAAAGCCAATGGATTCTTTTTCTAAGGATCTCTGACAAATAATTTGTGTCCTAGGGAAGATTATAAATTCTCAGTCCTTCTCTTTTTTCTCTTCCATTTCTTTCCAAATATTTTATTAAAACAAATGCTTCATCACACAGCTATAAATAGGTGCCCAAGCTTGATAGTGAACTACTGTTCCTTTGCCATTCTGATCTCATTGTTAGTTGGCAGCTGGTTAAGAAAATGAAAAGAAATTAAAAAGAGTCAATGATGCTGTTTAAGAAAAAATAAACAATTAAGAAATGATCTAATGAAAAACGAGACATACAAATGTTACTTGATTACTACTTTCTAATTCATAATTAGCTTCTAATTAATAAATTGGGCTGTTTAAAAAAGCCCATGGTCACTGCAGCCCTCCGGGGCTCATCCTGGAGAACCCCTTGACTAGATGGTAATGTTACAAATACAATCTTCAGTCGACAACAATGGCAGACCTTTAATTTTATCTACTTCAAGAATTAAGGAGGATTTAAATAAACTCTTGTATCTAAACAATACCTGCATTTTATTTTCATATTAAAATAGAATCGCGAATACAAGCGGCTGAAATGAGTTTCCTCCGCAGGGTGTCTGGGCTTTCCCTTAAAGATAGGGTGAGAAGCTCAGTCATCCGGGAGGGGCTCAGAGTAGAGCCGCTGCTCCTCTGCATCGAGAGGAGTCAGATGAAGTGGCTCGGGCATCTGATCAGGATGCCTCCTGGACGCCTCCTTGGTGAGGTGTTCCGGGCACGTCCAACCGGGAGGATGCCCCGGTGAAGACCCAGGACACGCTGGAGGGACTATGTCTCTCGGCTGGCCTGGGAACGCCTTGGGATTCTCCCAGAAGAGCTAGAAGAAGTGGCCGGGGAGAGGGAAGTCTGGGCATCTCTGTTCAAGCTGCTGCCCCCGCGACCTGATCTCGGATAAACGGAAGAAGATGGATGGATGGATGGATGGATGGATGGATGGATGGATGGATGGATGGATGGATGGATGGATATTAAATTAGAGTTTCTCTTTAAAAAAAAAACACACACAGCTATATTGTGTCATAATTCAGGAAGCTGTGATTCCTCCTTAAACCAATTGTTCCTGTATAACTGCATGTATTCCAAGTACACATCATATTCACGCCCAGACTTTACACAAGCAGCTTCCCCTGAGCTTCAGTTTAATAGAAGGTTTCATCAGTCTTAACCAGTGCATTTCTTTGGGTATATTTATCTGATTTTATCTGTGCTAAATTTCCTGCAGGTAAGTTTCACCCTATTTTTCTCTTTCATTTTCTATTTGTAGATTTTCATTATACATTCATGTTTCTGCATTTTGTTCTATTATTCACCTCTGAGAATTCTTCAATGCAGTTTCTTCAGTGTTAGCTTTCAAAATGTGTCTCGAAGGCACACCTTTTCCTGACTGCATTGTAAATCAGCCACCACATGCTCATTGTATTAATTACCTGATTATTCTCATATTTACAGAGACACTACTGCACTGATCCTTTTTCTTTTACTACACTAGAATCTTTATTTTCTGTGATATGCTGTATCCTGTTTTTAAGCGACTTTTCATCACCACTTGTAGCTTTGAATTATTTTCTTGGGTTGTTTGGAAACTTGTAATGATGTCCACTATATGAAAGGAGCCATGCTTTTTTATTGCCAATTATTAAAATAATCCTTGTTTATAAGCTATTTTTAGTCTTAATGGCATCAGTGATCACAAATGCAGCGGGTAAAAGTGTTCATACCTGCATGAAATTTCTAATCTATTTCTGAATTAATTAAAATAAAATTTTTGTGGTCTTCTAGGATGGATCTTAGGAACCCCTGGCCTAGTCCAGTGATCCTCAAGTCCAGTTCTGGAGACTGCTGTAGCTGCAGGTTTTCATTCCAACCAGTTTCTTCTTTTAATTGGACTCATGTTAATTCTCCCTGGTTTCTGTTTTATCAGATCAATGTAGCAGGAATTTAGATGTACTAAGAATTCTTTTTTGCTTTTCAGAATCTTGTTCTTTGTAATTTTCTGGTTATTTAAGCAATTGTTTATATTCTGTAAGTGCCTTGAGCATGGGAAAGGTGCTATATAATTAAAATGTATTATTATTATTATTGTTTACTAATAAATGCACAAATAGGTAATATTAGTTACCCTTAAGTATTCAGTGTTGCTTGTCACCTATGCTTGTTATTAATTGTCAGTGTTCAGTACAATTATGAGAGCAAACTTCACAGAAAACGTGAATTATAATGAAAATGACAAATTTAAGTGTCTCAGATTTGGCAAAAATACACATTTTACTTCTTATAACTGTAAAAGTAACTGTAATGCTCTTTTCTAAGTGCAAAATAAGAGAAGAGATAAAAAGGCAGTTGATTAAGTAATTAGATCACTTAAATGTAAAAATGGCTCGCTGATTGAGAAACTGCTTGGAACAAAAACCTTCACTAAAGGGGGCTCCAAGACTTAATGTGGCTTAAACCAACATGTTAACTTGTATTTTAAATGATCAAAGCTTATGATATTTCCATGAATCTTTAATTTATTATGTGTAACCATCAGAAAAATATTTATTTTTTACATTAACATTGTAAGAATATAAATTCTTTCAGTGTTGACTAGAGATAAGAAGCGAATTTCTAATCTGCAGACGCTTTCATTTCCACTAAAAACTGAGGTGTAAGTTTCGCTTTCCTGAAACCTGGTGTTATGCAAATACATCTGCCGGTGTTCTTTAAAAGGTGTTCATGAATCAGAGAGGGCGAGGTATTTAAGGTGGAGGTGTGTTTATTTCAAAACAAGGATTTTCAAACATAGTTATTAAAGGGCATAATTGAATGTTGAATATTCACTTTGTGAGTTTTTATTACTTTATTTTTTTTTGCATGTTTTTCTCAGAATTATGCAATGCAATATGGAACTTTTTCAGAGTTTGTATATTATTAGTAAGCATTATTTTGAAAAATTTGCCTATGTACATCATTTACTCCAAATCACAAGTGAAACAAACTCCACGTCACTAAAAATCAGCAACACGATTGAGCACAGTGCTTTTTTTGAAAATGTGATATACTGAGTATTGTCCACATGAAGTCACGTTAGAACACACCATCATGCACATCACTGTGTTTTCTCCATAGGAAAAAAATCATAAGTTACGTGGGAAGCCTCCCCCATTACCTAGATCTTCATTGCCTGTTTCTTGATTTCTGCAGAAAATGTTCAAACTATGCATGTTCTAGTCTTGTGGAGCTCCAAGTTTCTCTTCTGTCTCTGATGCGACTTTAGGATCATGATCACTAAGTCATCATAATTGGCAAAGTGGGGACCGTATCACCAGAAAACCTGGAGACTCAACAAAATGTATACTTTTCATGAGAGAACTTTTTTTAAATAATAAATGACAGGAAGACACATGCCATTAAAATACTTTCAAACAGGAAAAAAAACATCTTTCCTCTTTGTTCCTGCTTTGGGTTTGATGCTTGCTGGGAGAGACTCCAGCATCCCTACAACCCGACTCTGGATAAGTGGACTTTGAAAATGGATAGATGGATGTAGGCACCATTCCCTGTAAGAGCATGTGTTTTTTGTTGGTTAATACCTACACTGTCCTAAAAGCTCATCCAGATGCTGTTTAAAAATTGCTCATGCAACTACTTCAGCTTTTCCAGATTCCTATAACCCTTTGAGTTAAAAAGTGCTTCCTGGAGTCTGTCCTAAATGCACTTCTCTCTCATTTTAGACTGGTTTCCTCAAACACATAATTCAGCATTAACCTTAAAATATGTTGGTATCCATTTTATTGATACTCTGGAGAATGTTAAAGATTTGGATGGGGTCCCTAATGCAGCTTTCTCTGTTCAGGACTGGAGATTTAATTTCCTTATCCTGACAGATTACAGCATGACTTTTAATCCTGGGATTAAATTGACTGCTGTTCTCTGCACAGCGTATGTCTCTTCTTATTAAATGCTAGTGATATCCATACAGAGTACTTCAAATGTATTTTCACTAGTTCATTATAGAGCTTAATGTCCTTGACTTAACATTCAAAACATTTTATATAAAATCATATAATATAATTTAATTATATAATTTAAGAGCATTGCATAATATAAGTGTGGCACAGTGGGTAGCGCTGCTGCCTTGCAGTTAGGAGACCCGGGTTCGCTTCCCGGGTCCTTCCTGTGTGGAGTTTGCATGTTTTCCCCGTGTCTGTGTGGGTTTCCTCCCACAGTTCAAAGACATGCAGGTTAGGTACATTGGCAATTCTAAATTGTCCTTGGTGTGCGTTTGTGTGTGCCCCCTGTGGTGGGTTGGCACCCTGCCTGGGATTGGCTCCAGCAGACCCCCATGACCCTGTAGTTAGGAAATAGTGGGTTGGACAATGGATGGATGGATAGATGCATATAATATAAATCATACTGTTTTCCTGTACCTTGTCTCAATTTAGTTAAGGAGATTGATATTTAATTCATAAGTTACTCTGATGCAAATGGCTTCTAGCTTTAGAATAAATGTTTGGGGCTAGATTTGTCTAATACAATTATGTTGTATTTCGATTATGCTTATTTTTCAAAAAGATAAAAAAATCTTAAAAGCCTGTTTGAATTTTCCTCCTATTAACAATCAAATGGGCTGTGAATATGGATGGAAAATTCTCCTTGAAAAGTTGTTATAAATGTTATTTTTTTATATAAGTCACAACCTAAAATAAGAAATGAATCAGTATAATATTCTTTATATAGCACTTTATACAACATGTCTCAAACTCAATCTTACTCTTTGTGTTTTCCAGATACATACTTTATAAAGGATGAGTCAATTTTCAAGTGACTCCTGCATTCCACAATCTGAAGATCCAGGACCCTCCAACCCTGCAACTAATATAACAAGTGAAGTTTATGTAGATAATCCACAAACCTTACATGTGGTGGCAAGGCCTCCTCAGAGACGTTCACTTGTGCAGCCAGGAGTACACAATTGTACCTCAAGCAAATGTGAACTATGTGAGAAACATCTGAAAAATATCAGAATCTTTACCAGCACAACTAAAGAAAAAAGCCATGAGATAAAAGGTGTTTTTACATGCAGGTCATCTAGCGTTATTTATGTAATAGAATGCCAGAAGCCTGACTGCAAGAAACAATATGTAGGGAAGACAAGAAATTCATTAAAAAGCAGATTCAGCAGACACAAATCAGATGTTTCACGTAAATGCAGCCTGCCAGTTTACGAGCATTTCAACAGCAAGGGCCACAGCTTCCAAGATTTAAAAATTTTTCCAATTGAACAACATGATGATTTAGAAATGTTGGATAAAAGTGAAAATTTTTGGATAAAAACACTTGGCACACAGTATCCTGATGGACTCAATTTGGAAACTTATGAATCAGGTAATTAACAATTGAATCTGTTTCAATCAACATTTACAGTTAAGTATTTTTTTTTGTATAACTTATTTTTGATTTTCTATAACACAGTTTCATAATCACCATTGAAAGTTTCATTATTGGGATCAGTGATGTGCATTCCTGGAATAGAAGTGAAAAGCTCAATGAACAGATCTAGAAACAAAATAATTAGAAAAATAGGGTTTGAGGAAGTCTCCATGGCTGAAAATTTTGATTCTAACATTTGGTATGGAAATAGTTTGAATTTATTGGAAGGATGACTAAAAATTTTAGAAACTGTTTGAAGTTTTTAACTCTGGCTGACTTTTTGTTTCATTCAGATTATTAATCCTCTAATGTTACAGTGCATTTTCACTACTAATGTCATTTTTGGTATGGCTGTAAGTGTATAACCTTGCTCTGGGGTTCTCCTGGTTCCTCCTCCACTGCATTTGTATAATTTGTGAATTAAATGATGAGAGGTGTCAAACCAACATGGAGATGGAGCTAGACACCAATTGGATTTTGTATTATATATATATTTAATATTTTGATGTTTACTTGTTATTGCTTGTGTTATTACTAATTTATTTTGTTATTACTAATTTTTGATTGATAATTTTCATGGGCATTGCTATATTGTTAATGGCAATGATGGCTGTTGCTAGTCACTTGTACTGAATCTACTGCAAAGTGCACCCTGAAAAGCATCCAGTCTTTGTATTTAATTGAAGAAAATACCATACAAAAGACTATCCCTTTACTTTCTCTAAAAGCAAAGAATAATTAAGGTTTAGTTTGGTAGGACTGTTTTGTTTTTGGGCTTTGTGCTTGGATAACATGTTGGTTTTAGTATTAAACTGACTTTAGATTCTCACATTTGACATCTACCTGTTTTCTCATTATAATCCTATTGAATTATCTGTTAATGATGTCTTTGTCATCTAATTTCAAGTACATTTGAACAAGCCTTTCTCTAGTATGCAGAGGAGATATTCTTTGGAGAATATGTTATATACTGTACATCGCCGAACATCATTAGTGCTGCTTCAAATATAAATGTAGTAGGCCTAATATGGGGAGGCATCTGAGACAATGAGGTTTCAGATGTTCTCAGGGACCGCAAACACTCTATGGAATAAGAAGAAGATATGCATTTACAACATTGAACTTTTTGGACCAATTCTAACTCAGACTTAATCTCAACCACTTTCTTACCCATTCTTAGTGGTAAAAAGTTTCATAAACCAAGTCTACTTTTAACCACTTTAGGGGCAAACAGTGACTCAATTACTTAATGATCACAGTAGTCAGAGTATGAATGAGACAAAGTAATGATTTATCCATCTGACCTCTTTCAATTTCTGTTAAATTTCAGAATTTTCACCAAGACCTTGCAAAAGACGAAGAGAATTAAGTAGCCTGCCTTTAGAAGTTCAACAGAAACTGGATAAATGTAAAGTATAATGTATTAACTGTAGTGTAATAGGAATGTTGTTGCTTTATTTAAGAATCATCACAAAATGCTAACTAAAATTACACTTTGCAATAGATTTTAAAATCTCTAAGTAGCTGTAGACATAAATTAACCTGTTTTATTTGTCAATAAACAAAAACTTCATTTAGTAATAACTGTAGTCAAATGTGGTATAGCTTTGATCGCATCTATAACAAATGTCCAGTTTTGCGTTAAGGACTCCATCCTATTTAATGTTTGCCTAATATAATTTATAATTTATAATACACAAAATAAATAATTAAAAAGGAAATACAGACAATTATTGTTGAAGCATAAGTGAATTGAATGTTGTGTCTTTATTAATGCGATTCTTATTTCTTTTCCCCTGCTTTTAAAATCCTTGTGTTTAAAGTCAATTTTCAAGAAATTATTTTTTGCACTATCAATAATAAAATGGCTAATAGCAAGAGTGTAGTGTGTATTTAAACTTTTAAATGTTTTCATGTTTCTGTTATGTAGTCCTTTCCTGTTTTTGGTTTAATTGTATGTCCTTTATGTGCAGTCTTAAAAAAGGCTTCAGACTAAATAAAGGGCAGGACCAGGGTTGCCACTTTCCTAAGATAAATTATAGTCCAATGACTGTTTAAAAATAGTGAATTTTCCCAAGAAATTAGCCCAATGCCTGAGGAAGACAAAATGACACACTAGAAAACACCAGGCGGTGTCAGAACAAGGGAGATACATAATTCTTTAGATACATAATACATAATTATTTACAACAACAACAACATTTATTTATATAGCACATTTTCATACAAAAAGTAGCTCAAAGTGCTTTACATAGTGAAGAAAAGAAAAATAAAAGACAAAATAAAAAATTAAAATAAGACAACATTAGTTAACATAGAAAGGAGTAAGGTCCGATGGCCAGGGTGGACAGAAAAACAAAAAAAAACTCCAGATGGCTGGAGAAAAAAATAAAATCTGTAGGGGTTCCAGGCCACGAGACTGCCCAGTCCCCCCTGGGCATTCTACCTAACATAAATGAAATAGTCCTCTTTGTAGTTAGGGTTCTCACGGAGTCACTTGATGGTGATGGTCATACAGACTTCTGGCTTTTAATCCATCCATCATTGTTGGAACATCATGGTGCTTTGGGTAGATGGTGGTGGCGCAAGCCAAAAGGACACCGGAAAAGGAAACAGAAGAGAGAGCAGGGGTTAGTACAGATTTTGAATGAATAGTTATTATAATGAACTGGATATACAGAGTATCAGGATTAAATTACAGTGAAGTTATGAGAAGGCCATGTTAAAGTAATGTGTTTTCAGCAGTTTTTTAAAGTGCTCCACTGTATTAGCCTGGCGAATTCCTACTGGCAGGATATTCCAGATTTTAGGTGCATAACAGCAGAAAGCCGCCTCACCACTTCTTTTAAGTTTTGCTCCTGGAATTCTAAGGAGACACTCAGTTGAGGATCTGAGGTTGCGATTTGGAATATAAGACGTCAGACATTCCGATATAGAAGATGGAGCGAGATTATTTAAGGCTTTATAAACCATAAGCAGAATTTTAAAGTCAATTCTGAAAGACACAGGTAACCAATGTAGTGACATCAAAACTGGAGAAATGTGCTCGGATTTTCTTTTCCTGATAAGGATTCTAGCAGTTGCATTCTGCACTAATTGCAAACGATTTATGTCTTTTTTGGGTAGTCCTGAGAGGAGTGCGTTACAGTAATCTAGCCGACTGAAAACAAACGTGTGAACTAATTTCTCTGCATCTTTCGATGATATAAGAGGTCTAACTTTTGCTATGTTTCTTAAGTGAAAAAATGCTGTCCTAGTGATCTAATTAATATGCGATTTAAAACTCAGATTACAGTCAACGGTTAACCCTAAGCTTTTTACCTCCGTTTTGACTTTTAATCCTAATGCATCAAGTTTATTTCTAATAGCCTCATTGTATCCATTATTGCCAATCACTAAGATTTCGGTTTTCTCTTTATTTAATTTGAGAAAGTTACTGTTCATCCATTCTGAGATACAGGTTAGACATTGTGTTAGTGAATCAAGAGAATGGGGGTTATCAGGTGCTATTGATAAATACAGCTGTGTGTCATCAGCATAGCTGTGGTAGCTCACGTTATGTCCCGAGATAATCTGACCTAATGGAAGCATGTAGATTGAGAAGAGCAGCAGACCCAGGATAGAGCCTTGTGGAACACCATATAGGATATCATGTGTCTTTGAATTATAATTACCACAACTAACAAAGAATTTTCTCCCTGCCAGGTAGGATTCAAACCAATTTAAGACGTTGCCAGAGATGCCCACCCATTGACTAAGGCGATTCTTAAGAATATTATGATCAATGGTGTCAAATGCGGCACTCAGATCTAAGAGGATGAGAACAGATAAATGGCCTCTGTCTGCATTTACCCGCAAGTCATTTACTACTTTAACAAGTGCAGTTTCTGTACTGTGATTTGTTCTAAAACCTGACTGAAATTTATCAAGAATAGCATGTTTATTGAGGTGCTCATTTAACTGCATAATGACTGCCTTCTCTAGAATTTTACTTAAGAAAGGTAGGTTAGAGATGGGTCTATAATTTTCAAGAGCAGAGAAGTCGAGATTATTTTTCTTAAGTAGGGGTTTAACTACAGCAGTCTTAAGACAGTCTGGGAAGACCCCCGTATCTAATGACGAATTTACTATGTCAAGAACATTATCAATTAGCACGCCAGATACTTCTTTGAAAAAATTTGTTGGTATTGGGTCAAGGACACAGGTGGAGGGTTTCATTTGAGAAATTATTTTATGTAAATCAGGTAAATTTATCCTAGTGAAAGAATTTAATTTGTTTATTACGGAATACTGGGGTTTAGGAGGATCCTTAGTGTTGGGGAGATATACTATGTTATTTCTAATATCATTAATTTTTTGATTGAAAAATACAGCGATAGCCTCACAGGTTTTACTGGAAGTACTTAGGAGGCATTCCTTTGAGTTACCTGGGTTTAGCAAACGATCAATCATCGAAAATAAGCCTCTGGGATTACTAGCATTGTTATTTATAATCTTAGAGAAATAGCAGCGCCTCTCAAGACGGATTGTGTTATTGTATTCTGTTATTTTAACTTTTAATATTTCATAGTCAATAGTTAGTTTAGTTTTCCTCCATTTACGCTCAGCTCTACGGCATGTTCTCTTTAAATCAGACACTCTTTGGGTTTTCCATGGTATAACAATGCTAGAAAATTTTTTAACTGTCTTTTCAGGTGCAACTAAGTCATCAGCAGCCCTCACTTTAGTATTAAATCTTTCCACCTTACTATTTACATTATCCTCGCTATTATAGTTGGCACTATAAACGGACTGATTGCTTAGGATGTTTGTAAGTTTTAAAGTTGCTGATGAGTCAAAGAAGCGTTTTTTAACAATATGCTTCTCATGAGTGTTTTCTATCATTATTTCTATATTAAAAAGTAGAAGAAAATGGTCTGATAGACCAATATCAATGACCTGTTTTATATCAACTTTTAGTCCTTTAGTAATTACTAAGTCTAACGTATGACCTGCTTTATGTGTAGGCTGATTAACGAGCTGTCTCAAATCAAAAGAGTCTAGGAGGTTCATAAATTCTTTTACTTTTTGGTCACACTGTTTATCTATATGAAAATTAAAGTCGTCGACTATTAAGAGTGTGTCATAGTTCGTAATTAAGATTGACATCAAGTCAGAGAATTCCTCAAAGAAAGACGCGTTGAATTTAGGAGGTCTATACACGGATAATACTAGAACGTGAGAATCTCCATGAATAACAACTGTGAGATACTCAAAGGACTTGAATTTACCAAAACTGACATCTTTACATTTTAACCTGCTTGAGTAAATGTTTGCTAGTCCGCCACCTCTCTTTCCTTGGCGATCTGCACGAGTAAAACTGTAATCCGGAGGCGCAGATTCAATTAAAACAGCTGCGCCGTCTGAGCTAAGCCACGTTTCACTTAGTGCAATAAAATCTATTTTTTTATCACTAATAAGATCGTTGATAAAAAACGTCTTGTTAGTTAAAGCTCTAATATTTAATAGTGCCATATTTAATGTTTTGGAGGAGCAGAGATTAATACTATGTGCGTTATTGATATATGGAACGGGAACTAAGTTATTTTTATTAGCACCGCTCTGTGTGTATTTTTTGTTTAATCTATAATCTGTTTTTATAGTATTAATACATTGTTCATCTAAAGTAGTAACTTTAACTAAATTATTGGTGTTTATGCCGTATTGCCTAGATTTTCTATGTGCATTAAGATTGGTTATTACAGTATTTATGTTGTGCACTTTTATGGAAGATTTTATTAAACAATTATCATGACCAAGCACAGGAGTAGCATTTCGGAAGGGGTTACAAGCAGAGATAGACAGTCAAGACAAACGAATTACCTTGGATATGTTTTCAGAGAGGACCCTGGCGCCAAAACTGTTCGGATTCAGGCCATCTCGCTTGAAAAAACGTGGCCTTTCCCAAAATAGGTCCCAGTTGTTGATGTACCCAATGTCTTGATTCTTGCAGAAGCCCTGCAGCCAGTTGTTTAAACCTAGCAGACGACTGTAGTACTCGTTTGATCGTCTGACGAGAGGGAGTGGACCCGAGATGAAGATCTTTGCCGATGGGGTCCTCTCCTTCGTGTCTTTAATTAATGCCGTGAAGTCTGCCTTGAGGATCTCCGACTGTCGGTGCCTTATATCGTTTACGCCAGCATGCAAAACAATTGCTCCAACTGCCCTGTTCTTGTGCTTCTCGTAGATTGCCGGCACACGTCTCATCACATCTCGGACACGAGCACCGGGAAAACAAGAAACAAAAGATTTTCTATTAGGGCAAGTGATATTGAGGTTCCTAACAATAGAATCACCTACCACTATTACATCACCAGGAGCTGAAGGCGAACTGGGGACGCTTAGAGGGTCGAACCGGTTCTGAGTTGCGATGCTTGCCTGTGCCGATGAAGGTGTTCTGGCCTTGAACCCTTGCCTGCATAGTTGAAATACACCGAGGTCATCATCAGTGTCGCTCCTATGAGGCGCGGGGGTGAAGTTGACTTGAGCGGCACAATGCGGGGTTGATGTTACGCCGATAACAGATTGCGAGGACGGTTTATCCAACAGCCGAGCTTTCAGACCTCTAAGGTATCTTCGTCTGGACAGGAGTTTCTGAATCTGTTCGTTGAGTGCCTGGAGTTCCTCTACTACCACTGCAACGCGATCCACCTCACTGTTGGCCATTGTCTGCTTCCGCTTCATGCCCTAGGAAGAATGAGAGAGAGAGAGAGAGATCTCAGTATGTATCTCAAGCCCAAGTTGGTGGGGTGGGGATTTTAGAAGAACATAGCATTAGTATACATAGCAGGGAAAGGGGTGCCACATGGATGAAAAACAGGGTAAAAATTAGTTGGAGGGGGGAGGTTGAAAAATATCCCAAACTACCACATTGTTTTTTGAAAAGTACTCCAAAATAGGGAAACCTGCGAAAGCCCAATTTTCCTGTGGATGACGATCAAAAATATTCCAAATGGACAAGAAAACCACTGACCTGGCAACACTGGGAAGGACATGAGTAATATGGGATTGATCTTTCTTTTTGCCAAAGCTTCCTCCATATTATGTCAGTTCTGCGTTTTTCTTCACTTTCTTTTATGATTTAACTGCTGTTTTGTTTTTTGTTCATCCTCTTTTCAGTTCTACTTATACTTTATTCATTTATTATTCTTCTTCCTCATTATGTATACAAGGAGAAAGCAGAAGTACTACGAGATGTCAGGAAAGATTTTACATGTTGTGAGCATATACTAAACCTCACCTACAGCCTAGAAAATCCGGCTGGAATGCAAAGAATACAAATAGCCAGCTAACTAGATCACCAAAAATATTTAGCTTCTTATGTGTGACAACAGTTGACTAATCATCTACTAAATGTTAAGTTCACTTTTATTCAGATTTTCATATGACTCACACAAATTGTAAAAGTCGCATTGTGTGTGTCCATCTTTGTACCATGTAATAGACTGGAACTCCATTCAGGGCTCGTCCCATCCTTGCATCTGATGTTGACAGAATAGGCTCTCTCCTCCTATTATACTGATTTTTTTAAACAAATGCAGAAAATGGAAACACAGATATAACTATTTAAACAGTGTAATTAAAATGTTTGTAAAGCATATTGTTATAGAGCAAAGCATTTTTGGTAGCACATGCATTTTGCATACGCAACAAAAGTCTGATGTTTTATTATTTTAACCTTAAGCTTATTGAAAGCAGGAATCCAACTGCTTAGAAATAAAGTAAAGAAAGGAAGCTTTTACACTTCAAAATTTAAAAGCACTTATTGATATTTTTGAGCATCTAGTGCACATAATGTATACAGTATGATATACAGTATCAGAGATCAGCTAATAGAATGTACTGATCTGTCTAATGCTGTGGAAAACAACATTTATTCTATAAGATTCTGAGCTGAGAATGATCAAAAGTAACATAAAGAACATATAAGAAATAATTGAAAATATTACATACAGTAGTTTTAGAATGTGTATATTTCAAGTCAATGTCAACTTTATTTATATAGCACATTTAAAACATCGGAATGCTGTGGCCAAAGTGCTTTACAATAATAGAATTAAAGAAAAACATACAATTAACATGAATAACATAAATAGAAATAAAAATAAATGAACATAAATAAAATAAATAGTAAATAGAAGTAATGCCGCCGTGAGTGGCAGCCTTTTCAGCAGCTCCGTGTATGACTGTATATGTATGTGTACTTTTCTACTTTTATTTTTCTATTTTTATTTATTGATCACTCCTACCACTTTATTTTATGTGGATTCCTTCCCTGGACACACTTACTTTTACAACGTGGGCATGGATTTTAACACGCCGAGACTCGCCTATTCAAGTACTCAACTTCGGGCGCTGAGAACAAATGCCAGTGCCGGTGTGGTTCCATATTTACCCGACGAGGTAAGAAGGCGATATCGTGGCAGCAGAGCCGGCACTAAGCTAAAAAAGAAGCGGCTTGCGAGAAAGTGGCGTTTCAAGCCTTCGGTGCCTTCTGTGATTCTGGGGAATGTAAACTCAATCTCAAATAAGATCGACGAACTGGCTGCGCTGGTGAAAAATGTAAGGACCTACAGAGAATGCAGTTTGTTGTGTTTTTGCGAAACCTGGCTAAATAACACCATCCCAGATGCCAACGTGGAGCTACCTGGGTTTAGCACAGTTAGAGCGGACAGAGATGCAAGTACCTGTGGTAAGCACAAAGGAGGAGGACTCGCTCTCTATGTTAATACACGGTGGTGTCACTCTGGACATGTTAACGTCAAAATCTCTACTTGCTGCAGGGATATCGAACTGTTGGCCGTAAGTTTACGTCCCTACTATTTGCCCAGAGAGTTTGGACATGTCATTGTTGTTATTGTATACATTCCTCCTCGGGCAGACGTGGAGTCAGCGAGTGACATCATCCATTCCGCTGTTGCTAAGTTACAAACGCAGCACCCTGAGGCGCTTGTGCTAATCGCTGGAGACTTTAACCATGTGACGCTGGACAAAACATTACCTGCATTCTCCCAGTATGTGGACTGTAACACCCGGGGAAATAAGACTATTGATTTACTTTATGCAAACGTTAAAGATGCATACAGCGCCACCCCGCTGCCTGCGCTTGGGAAAGCAGATCATAACCTGGTTCTGCTTCAGCCTCACTATAAACCAAAAGTTAGAGTCCTACCTGTAACCACACGATCATTCAGGAAGTGGACTCCGGAGGCTGAGAATACTCTGAGAGAATGTTTTGGAAGTACAGACTGGGATATCCTGCAGGGATCTCATAGTGAGAACATTGAGGAAGTTGTTTACTGCACTACTGACTACATCAACTTCTGTATGGACATTGTAGTTCCAGTAAGAACAGTACGCTGCTATGCTAACAACAAGCCATGGATTACAAGTGACATCAAGGGCCTTTTGAATCAGAAGAAAAGGGCTTTTAAAGACGGTGATCAGCATGAGCTCAAGCGCGTGCAGAAGGAACTCCGAGTCCAACTCAGGGTGGCGAAGGAGCAGTACAGGAGAAAGCTGGAGCAGAAGTTGCAGAATAACAGCATGAAGGAAGTGTGGGATGGGATGAAGATCATCACTGGCTGCAGCTCGAAGCGGGGTACCACCATTGAGAGAGACGTGAAGAGAGCAAACCAAATGAACAACTTTTTTAACAGGTTTGACCACCCTAACCCACTCTCACTCTCACCTCGGAGTACTGCACCCTCCACACATCCTTCTGCTGATACCAGCATAGGAAAGACATCCCCACCCATAATTACAACAGCGCAAGTGAGCAGAGAGCTGAGGAGACTTCGTGCAAGCAAAGCAGCGGGTCCAGATGGAGTATCGCCACGACTGCTGAAGGTCTGTGCATCGGAGCTGGGGGGTCCTCTACAGCGCATCTTCAACCTGAGCCTGGAACAGGGGAGAGTCCCGAGGCTTTGGAAAACATCTTGTATCACCCCAGTCCCAAAGGTATCATGTCCTAGTGAGCTGAATGACTTTCGGCCTGTTGCTCTGACATCACATGTGATGAAGACCATGGAGAGGCTGCTGCTTCACCACCTTAGGCCACAGGTTCAACACGCCCTTGACCCTCTGCAGTTTGCATATCAGGAGAAGGTGGGAGCGGAAGATGCCATCATCTATATGCTACACCGATCCCTCTCTCACTTGGACAGAGGCAGTGGTGCTGTAAGAATTATGTTTCTAGACTTCTCTAGCGCCTTCAACACAATCCAACCTCTGCTCCTTAGGGACAAGCTGACAGAGATGGGATTAGACTCATACCTAGTGGCATGGATCGTGGACTATCTTAAAGACAGACCTCAGTATGTGCGTCTTGGGAACTGCACGTCTGACATTGTGGTCAGCAACACAGGAGCGCCACAAGGGACTGTACTTTCTCCGGTCCTGTTCAGCCTATATACATCGGACTTCCAATACAACTCGGAGTCCTGCCATGTGCAAAAGTTCGCTGATGACACTGCTATCGTGGGCTGTATCAGGAATGGGCTGGAGGAGGAGTATAGGGACCTAATCAATGACTTTGTTAAATGGTCCGACTCAAACCACCTACACCTGAACACCAGCAAAACCAAGGAGCTGGTGGTGGATTTTAGGAGGCCCAGACCCCTCATAGACCCAGTGATCATCAAAGGTGACTGTGTGCAGATGGTGCAGACCTATAAATATCTGGGAGTGCAGCTGGATGATAAATTAGACTGGATTGCCAATACTGATGCGCTGTGCAAGAAAGGACAAAGCCGGTTATACTTCCTTAGAAGGCTGGCGTCCTTCAACATCTGCAATAAGATGCTGCAGATGTTCTATCAAACAGTTGTGGCGAGCGCCCTCTTCTACGCAGTGGTGTGCTGGGGAGGCAGCATTAAGAGGAAAGACGCCTCACGCCTGGACAAACTGGTGAGGAAGGCAGGCTCTATTGTTGGCATGGAGCTGGACAGTTTAACA
Source organism: Erpetoichthys calabaricus (assembly GCF_900747795.2). Taxonomy (NCBI): domain Eukaryota; kingdom Metazoa; phylum Chordata; class Cladistia; order Polypteriformes; family Polypteridae; genus Erpetoichthys; species Erpetoichthys calabaricus. The sequence continues at coordinate 60,268,031 of NC_041407.2, forward strand.
TCTGTGGCTGAGCGAAGGGCGCTCAGCAGGCTCCTATCAATTATGGAGAATCCACTGCATCCACTAAATAATGTCATCTCCAGACAGAAGAGCAGCTTCAGTGACAGACTGCTGTCACTGTCCTGCTCCACAGACAGATTGAGGAGATCGTTCCTCCCCCAAACTATGCGACTCTTTAATTCCACCAGGGGGGGTAAACGTTAATATTTAACATTATACATAGTTATTGTCTGTTTTTTTTCACCTGTATTATTATCATTCTTTAATTTAATATTATTTATTGTATCAGTATGCTGCTGCTGAAGAATGTGAATTTCCCATTGGGATTAATAAAGTATCTATCTATCTATCTATCTATCTATCTATCTATCTATCTATCTATCTATCTATCTATCTATCTATCTATCTATCTATCTATCTATCTATCTATCTATCTATCTATCTATCTATCTATCTATCTATCTATCTATCTATCTATCTATCTATAATCACAATGAGGAAACCGTCAATATTACTGAAGGTCACAGAATGCAAGTAAATAGAAATGAGTCTAATCTTGTTTTATAAACAGTTCAATTGTAGACAACTCCTTTATGTAATGAGGTAAAGAGTTCCACAGGTGAGGAGCAGCAGCTGCAAAAGCCCTGTCCCCCTTAGTTTTACACTTGGTACGAGGGACAACAAGAGACAACTGTCCAGAAGATAAGCACTCTGGATGGCTGGTGTAAAACACATAATTCGGATAAATAGGCAGGAGCAAGCCCATGTAAAGATTTAAAAACTAGCAACAAGATTTTAAAATCAATTCGAAAACTGACAGGCAGTCAGTGTAAAGAAACTGATATTGGAGAAACAGAGTCATACTTACTTGCCCCAACAAAAAAGCGAGCAGCAAAATTCTGGACCAACTGTAACCTGTGTATCAGGGATTTGCTAATCCCAGAATACAGAGAGCTGCAGTAATCAAGTGAAGAAAAGATAAAAGCATGAGTAGCTTTCTCAAGATCCCTAGAAGATAAAGAGGCGTGATCTTACCTAATAGACAAAGCTGGAAAAAACAACTCTTGACTACAGAATTAACTTGTTTCTCAAAAGAGAGGTTACTGTCAAAGATAACACCTAGATTGCGGACTTGAGGTTTGCAAAAGACAGACGAAGAGCCAAGAAGTCCAAGACCAATTTGGGCTTTAGCTGATGGACCCACTATAAACACCTGAGTTTTATTTTGATTCAGATCAAGAAAATTATTAGCCATCCAGGATCTTAGTTCAGAAAGACAGTTGTGCAGTTGATTTATTGCAGAGTTGCAGATGGGAATATAAACCTGAGTATCATCAGCACAGCAGTGAAAAGAAATGTTAAATTTCCTAAAAATAGCTCCAATAGGGTGAAGGTATATAGAGAAAAAAATAGGACCCAAAAAAGAGGAATTCAAAGTCACTGAAAAGTGTCTACCAGTTAGATATGACCTGAACCAGTTAAGAGCAGCCCCTTTAAAGTCAAGTCAAGTTGGGCAGCATGCACAGGTAGTGGGTGCTGTTATACCCACTACATGACGAAACAACTTGGATCCCTGTTTGCAACCCCCCAGGCAGACGCACAGTCCAGTCCCACCCTCTGGAAATGACCCTTTATCTGCTGCAGCCAGGTGTTACGTGGGCGACCCCTTGGCCTGGTCCAGCCACTCAGGTCCCCTACAATGAGGATCTTACGAGCTGGATCACCCTTGGGAAAACATACCACATGGCCGTAGTGCCGTAACTGACGCTCCCTCACAATACAGGTAATGTGCCTCATTCGGGACTCCATGAGCAACCGCTCATTCAACACAAAGTCAAACGAATGTTATCCAAGGATTTTCCGGAGAGACACAGTACCAAAGGAGTCCAGTCTTCATCTCAGGTCACTGGATAGTGTCTATGTCTCACAACCATATAGCAAGACAGGAAGCACCAGGACTCTAAAGACTTGGACCTTCGTAGTTTTGCATAGATATCAGGAGCGCCACACACCCCTTTCCAGCAACCTCATGACCACCAATGCTCTTCCAATACATCTACTGACTTCATAGGAAGAGTCACCAGAGACATGAATGTCACTGCCAAGGTAAGTAAACCTCTTAACAAGTCAACACTCTCTCCGCAAACAGACACACTGCTGATGGCTGTGCCCAAGATGTCATTAAAGGCCTATATCTTGGTTTTTATCCAGGACACTCACAAGCCCAGACACTCAGACTCCTCACTCAGTCTCTCAAGCGCCCCGATCAGAGCCTCCATTGACTCCGTGAAGATCACAGCATCGTCAGCAAAGTCAAGATCTGTGAATCTTTCTTCACCAACAGATGCCCCACTGCCACTGGACCCCATGACCTTGCCCAACACCCAGTCCATACAAGCATTGAACAGAGTAGGAGCAAAAACACACCCCTGACGAACCCCAGAATCAATTGGGAAAAACGCAGAGGTCCTGCCACCACTCTGCACAGCACTCACAGTACCAGTGTACAGGCCGGCCATGATATCCAGCAACCTTGAGGGGATCCCACGAACCCTCAGGATGTCCCACAGGGCACCTTGATCAACTGAGTCGAACACTTTATGAAAATCGACAAAGGCTGAAAAGAAACTTTGACAATATTCGCGTTTGCACTCCATGAGAACCCTCAGTGCCAGGATGCGGTCGATGGTAAAATTCGTAGGCGTAAAACCAGACTGTTCCGGTCGCTGATAGATGAGCAAGTGATCACGGATCCTATTGAGGACGACCCTAGCAAGGACCTTACCCGGCACTGAGAGCAGTGTTATCCCCCTGTAGTTGCTGCAATCCAGGCGATCACCCTTCCCTTTCCAGATAGGGATGACAAGTCCAGTTGGGATGATGCCAGTCTCCCAAATGGAAGCAAAGATTGCTTGCAATGCCAGGAGGACAGCCTTACCACCAGCCAGGAGAAGTTCACCTCGGATATCAGAGATCCCTGCAGCCTTTCCCACCCTCAGCTGGTTCACCATCTGTGCAATCTCAGTGAGATTGGGTGGTTCACAGCTAATTGGAGGATCAGCCTCAAGGACTGTAGACCCGAGATATCCAATGTCCTAGCCAAAGGATCAGCTTTGAACAACTGCTCAAAGTAGCTGGCCCAGCGGGTCACAGCGGGTATATTATTGGTATGATAATGAATTCAACTGATTTAAGAAAAATAATACAAAACAGGGGAAAATATAAAAAATAAAAAAATAATAATAATTAAGCAAATAAAGTACACCTGTGTAACACTAAAAAACAATCATGCAGTTATAAAATAAAATAAGTTTAAATTTAATTTTTTCAAAGTTCTACAGTTTAAAAATAAAGTGGTTAGTCTGATAAGATATACTTTGTCTAAGCTGCTTACAACCCTATACTTATTATTACTCTCTCTGTTTTTAATATTTTTTGATAGGTTATGAGTCAGAAGAAGAAGCAAGATATATTATATCATCAGTGCATGAAAAACTACAGCCGCTGTCTTGCTCTGGTAATGAAGAGTTCCTAAACCAACTGAGGTATGAGCTACTTGTGTGATGAATATTAAATTCCATACAGTTACTTTTCATTTTATAATCAGTCCTCGCTTCTTTAGTGCTTAAAAAGCTCATGTATCTAGCATGCTCATAATATGCTACAAGTTTATTAAATAGGTAAGTTATGAGGGTAGATGCACTGTACAAAATGTCAATTTTTAAATTATTTCTCTTGGCGTTTGGTTTTGGTATAAAAGCAGCACTTTTTTGCATTTTTCAGGAAAATTACTTTTATCCTAAGCTCCAAGAAGATTCATGGCAACTTATATGTTGGAATATTTGGTAAGACTGGAGCTGGAAAAAGTTCACTGATAAACACCCTTCTGAATGAAGTTAATTTGTTGCCCACATCAGGCCAGAAGGCGTGCACATCCTGCATTGTGGAAGTAAAGGCTCATGAATTTAATGAAATGTACAAGGCAGAAATTGAATTTATCAGCAAAGAGGTACTTTTCACATTTTTTGTTTTTCATAGCGCACCTGAAAACTAGTATGGTGACTATATCGTGCAAGGAAAACAGATAATGAAAGTAATGAAAGAATAAAGGTGCTCATTAGGAACTTGTAATTACATTAATAATTAATTATTGTTACAGTACAGCTCACAGTAATCTAAATCATATTTAAGAAGATTATAAAAATGAAAGATTAATATCAGTCTCCTCAAATGTGTCAAAAAAAGACAAAAAAAAAATTCAACTCCTACCCATAAGAAAGAAAATAAAATAATATAATTCTAAAATAATATCAACACATTATTGCTGTATTTTTATTAAAGTATTAGACAGATCCTGTATGAGAAAATTAGATTTTTTCTTATTTGAGATAAAATAGAACTTCGCTTGCCCACTGAGTTATAGATGGTGTGTTGGGATATTTCCAAATGAGTAAGATAAGTCTGTGGTGTAGGCTGTTACAATCAAATTCTATCTAAGCATTTTAATACAATTAGGGAGTACATCAAATATTGCTGTTAATGGATTTGGAGTTATTGTAACACCAAGGCTGTTTAAGAAGTATGTAAAAATTTTAGTCCAAAATGATGTTAATTTTGTTCAATCCCAAAACATGTGGCCTGGTGATGCTGGGGCACCTGATGGTTGGAACTTACCCTGGGTACATTTTGGAAAGTTTTATGAAAGATAAATATGATTAATTAAATATATTAGTTGAATTATGGAATAGTTGGTGCAGGTAGAACTAGTGTATTCTATACATATATACTGCTCAGGGCCTGATATCCTCTAGTGGGCCCTGTGCTCACTGACCGGCACCGTGGAGCTCAATTGGCATTTGCCATAGAATACCAGAATTGGCAGTTCCACCACAGGCTTCCTGTGCTTTTCGCAGATGAGATCAGGTTCACCCTGAGCACATGTGACAGACGTGAAAGGGTCTGGAGATGCCATGAAGAATGTTATGCTACCTGTAACATCGTTCAGCATGACCGGTTTGGTGGTGGGTCAGTGATTGTCTGGCGAGGCATATCGATGGAGGGATGCAAAGACCTCTACAGGTTTGATAATGGCACCTTGACTGCTATTAGGTATCAGGATGAAATCCTTGGACCCATTGTCAGACCCTATGCTGGTACAGTGGGTCTTGGGTTCCTTCTGGTGCATGACAATGCCTCATGTGGTGACAGTATACAGGCAGTTTCTGGAGGATGAAGGAATTGATACCATTGACTGATCTCCCCGCTCATCTGACCTACATCCAATAGAACACCTATTCTGCTCCTCAGACTATCCAGGAGATCCCCCAGGACATCATCTGTCATCTCATTAGGGGCATGCCCCCCAAAAACGTTGTCAGGCATGCATACAAGCACGTGGGGGCCATACAATTTCAGCAAAATTGACTAGCCTGCCACATCATTTTTTCACTTTGATTTTCGGGGCGTCTTTGAATTCAGCCCTCTGTATGTTGATAATTATCAATTCCATAAAAGGATGTGGCATCCTTTCATTCCTAACGCATTACCCAGTCCATATCAGCATAGATATCCAGCATGATTTTTTTTCCCCATTAAGATCTGGTGTGTTTTCAAAGTGTTCCTTTAATTTTTTTGATCAGTTTATATATATGATTGAAAAATTCATCATCCTGAGATCTGAGAAAGTGGTACTAACCAAAGTACCACTGTACACAACTATCATTCTATTCCCAGTATTCATGATAATAAGATACCCTACATTTTTAGAAATTGCCTTCTTTTATAGACACTACCAGACAACAAGTGAACAAGGGAAACATCCACAAGATAGATAAAACTGAAAGTTCCTATTATGAAATACTAAAGCCTGGTTAAACCACCTGTCTACTGTACATTAAGCTGGATTAATTTGTTTAGCCCCACCATTTCACATGTATAAAGCGGAGGTATGGCTGGACTTCGTTCAGTCTTATTAACACTCTCATCAATTTAATTTAACACCACATTCCTCCCACATATCATTAAATCCATAATAATACTACCTCAGCAGAGAACAATGATAATAACTAAAATGGATGATCACATGTATCTTGTTTAGTTTAGCTGATGGGTAACATCTGTGCCTGCTCTGTGGTGAGGCTGTGAGCGTAAATGCTGGAGTTCAATCACAGTTTGGGGAATGAGCCACACACAGTGGGTTCCAAAGAGGATCCTGGATTTGGTTGAAATTTAATTTAATTGAAATAATTTAATTGTCAATTTCTTTTTATTTGCACCAGTAGCAAACCAGACCATCATTTTACTTTAACAGTATTTGCCAGCCCTCTGACTAACAATGAGACATTTCACATATGGAAATGGGCGCTCATTAATTAGGTTTAAAAAGTGGTATAAGTGAACAGCTCGAACAGCCTGATGAAGTGAATTTGTTTAAACTGGAGGTAAAAAAGACAAGAAAATGTTATGAAATAACCCCATAACATTCAAAGAAGCCTAGATCTTGCAGTTCATACAGGTTTTTACTTAAACCAAGCTGTAAGTATTTCTCAATATATTTCAGGATTGGATCGAAGAGCTAAAGACCCTTGTTGAAAGCTGTCAGATTGACAATGACCAGGGCATGTCAGATTCTGATGATAAAGATGGAGAGGACAGTGAAGGTGAAATGGCAAAAAAAAAACTAACAGCAGTGTATGGAGAAGAAGGGCCAAGCAAAAGTTATGATGAATTAGTAAACATTAAGCTGGAAATGTTTACTCCTCTGAAGAAAACAATTGTAGCAGAATCGGTAAGATTTAATGGCTGGCAAGAGTTATCAGATGCCAGAGACAATTTATTTTTATAAAAACAAGGACACTTTGGATTATGTTAATTTTCATGCAGTGGTTATTGCTCCTGCCTCACAGATGCAAAGTCCTGAGTTTATATCCTATGCCCAATGGTTTTCTGTGTTGGCTTTTCACATCATTTCCATCCCCATAGGTTTTCACTGTGTATCTGCTTTTCCTTCCACATTCCCAAAGCCATGCACTCTAGGATAATTGGCTATTCTCAACTGGTCCTTTGAGTGTAGGTATAGTATGTGCATGAGTGGGCCTTGCAATGGACTAGTACCCTGTCTAGGACTGTTTCCCGCCTTGTGTAATGTGATACTTGGATAGGCTTTGAGAGTACAGTATACAGTATTACTATTTCATTTTTCTAAGAATACTTATGTAGTTTGAAATGCAATACATCTGACATGTGTACCTGTAATGATTTCTGACAAACAGCAAACATATTTAAATGAAAGTTGCACACTATTTACATATATTGATTGCATTGCTGAATATCTTGTAGTGAAAATGAGCCCCACTCTTAGAGCATCATTTTTAGTGCCTGGAAGCTTTAGACATTTTGTACATCCACCTTTTCTCATTAGTTAATCAGTGAAACTGATACTATAAAAATCTAGTACCATTAACTTTTCAGAATTGCGTTATTGACTTGATACCAAAGTATAGGTTCTTGTAACATCGCTACACCCAACAAATGACTGCAGTGATTGCACCAAAGGTTTGTGTTCATAGAAGATTCAGTTTGAAAGCAGCAGAATTCCAGTCACAAACAAAGATGCTCAATTAATTTGTGATGCAGATAGTGCCAAAAAAATACAATTATAAAAGGTAGACAGCTACTTCTTCAGTGTAATCAGGGCATGGTCTTTCATCTAGAAGCAAGAGGAAGCTTAATAGCTACTCTACTGTAAAAGTCTAGGGGTATAAGAATGTATGGCAAGAGGGGAATAGGAACTGATAGCATTAAAGAAACAGAGCAGGAGATTAGAGACCAGGAGGAGAAAACCAATACATATGCATAAAAGTCCCTAGGACATAATACAGGCAAAAGTGAAATAGGGGATGACACAGGGGAATATTGGAAACTCTGAATTCAGCTGGAAGGCAACTCAGTGGTCTGATGAGACCAAAATTTGGTAATTTAACCAAATTCCATGTTTGGTGTATGCCAAACTACATTGTAATTACATTATTGTTGCATTATTATTACATTAACTGTACCTTAACTGAAGCATGATGCTGTGGGGATGCTTCTCTGCAGCAGGCATTGGAAGGCTTGTGAAGGTAGAGGGTAAATAAATGCAGCAAAACACAAGGAGATCCTGGAGAACAACTTGATGGCAAGCAACATGAGCTTTGGAAAAGACCTGACCTTACCTGTAAAGATTTATCAATGTGTTTCAATGTTGTATAACAATAGAATGTGAAAACTTCCAAGGGGCTGAATACTTCCTATAGTCAATGTGAATGTGAATAGGTACTATGATGGATACATTTCTGTTTTCAGCTCTATTACCGTAATCAAATATTTCACTTTTTTAATTTAGACCAAAATCAGAGAACTAATATTCATCAACATAACTATGATTGTATACATTCTACTGTATAGGTTGTGAAGACAGCATACATCTTTTAAAACTCAGAAGCATAGATAGCACATATAAGTCTGAAAGGAACAGTTGAAGTATAAAATGTCATTCTAACCAAAGTCAAGGACTAGCTGCTTATTATGAGAGCCATTACCCTGAACACCAGGAGGGACTCCAGTTACATGTTATGCATATTACAAATCACTATACCTTTTCCTGTGTATATTTATTTTTTCTGCCTCATTTAGGTTAAAGAACTGTCTAAGAATATAAATCAGTTTATCCGGAGTGATATGGACAGCAAAACCAAGAGCTACTGGCCTCTGGTGAAATCAGTTACACTGTGTGTACCCAGAAATCAAAATCTTCTCGATAACGTAGTACTGATTGATTTTCCTGGAATTGGAGATACCAATAAGGACAGAAATGAAATATGGAAAAGGGTATCTAATCATTCAGTTTGATTTTATTTTTTTTCAGAAAAAGTCATATTTAGTTACAAATGCTTTATAACAGAATAAATTATTCATTTCTTTTTTTTAAACTCATACAGTCCTTAAGCAAATGCACCTCTGTCTGGATTGTCAGTGATATTACACGGGCAGAATCCGACCAAAATGCTTTAAAAATACTAAAAAATGTTTTAAAAGATATTGTTGGTGGAGGACAATGCAAAAATATTACCTTTATCTGCACCAAGACAGATATTGTTGGGATTCAGAGGTAGGGTTCATTCTATATTATAATAAAATCAATAAATGTTAGTTAACATATATAAATTAAGGAACACTTATTTTTTTCAGTGGTGATATGACAGATGAACAACAAGGAATATCAGTAAGTATTGCTTAAAATTATTTACAGAAACAAACTGCCTTAATTCACATAATTTGGAAAATACATAACTATTTAACTAAAATAATTATGTAATGGTGTGCCCATATTTAGAATTGGGTGCTCAGAGGCATCTTTAAAAGGCAATATTAAAAATGTGTTTTCTTGACACAGAAGTAATTATAAGTACATCTTGGTAGGTTTTTATGTAATTTGAAAATTGTGTTTTTTCCTTCTTTTATTTGTAGAGTGAAAACACAGAAAATACGTGGAAACAAAGAGAAATACTAAAAAGAAATAACTTGGTGAAAGAAAGTCTAAAAAAAAAATATGAGACCATTGCAAAGGTAACTTTAATTGTCTGACAATTTCATATTCTATAAATGAATATTAATTACGATATTTCCAAAAGTAGTATCCTATTAATGAAAAGAATATTTTGTGTAGATCCCATTCCTGCCGGTTCTATGTAAAAAGTTATAGATTCATTTAGTATTTTGGTGCAGGAACAACTATAAATATGATCTTAACCTCCTAAAATGTTTTCAAATACTATATAGTACAACATTCTGTATACACTCAGTTTATTTCTGGGAGGCACTGAGATGCACGCTGGTAGCACACAGCTCCTGGTGTCAAAGCAGCCTGTTTGGTCTTTGCCTAAACCTAACATGTTCTTCTTGTGTCTCTGCAAGTTTTGTCTGGGTACTCCAAAGGCAGATATCTTGTCTTAATTTTTTTCAAGGACTTTCAAAGAGAATCATTATGTTGGTACACAAATAACTGTATTGGCATTCAAGTTCATAGGGCAACAGCAACTCTAAGTCAAAAATGAAATGTGAAAAAAGTTAGATTCCTAATTTAATCTTTCTTTAGTGGAATCCCCATTATTTTTCTACAAAGTTCAGATACTTTAAATTATGAGAATGATCTTTTAAACTACAGTATATCACATCAACCACTTTGCTACCATGTATAACAATATGGCATTCTGAGTAACACATATTGTAATATCATAGCATCCAGATGTCCCAAAATATTATCACCCATAAAAAAAAACATAAAAAAAATTATGTCACTATCACAATGGGGAAAATAAAGTAAAATTTAACAAAATGAGCCATTATTTTTGTAGTTCTGACAATGTGACAAAGTGTTGCATCAAGCAGATTAAAAAAATAGAAGGCTGATTGACTGGGGCGCAACTTGAGATTATCCCAAAAGACACTGTAGACATGAAGTGTGTCACTTTTGCAAGCACCAATTCAAATTAGTCCTGTAAAACTCTTTTTTTTTCCATAAGATACAGTATGTGTAGATAGCAGTAACTTTAATTGAAGATAGATGTTTTGTTCTGAGTAACACAAAAAGTTCTTGAATTACTATAGGTTTGTGAGCTACTTTTGGAAATGTAAGGCTGACAAAATTATAGTGGTGAGGTTGCCACCCTTGACATGTACAGGCAACAGCCTTTTATAGAAGCTCCATGTCTTGCAAAGCAGAGTTTTATTTATTTATTTACATTTTCCCAACTTTAAGACTACTGCTGTGAAATCAAAATTTGTCAACTGGTGATTAATCCATTATTTCAGAATTTAAGTAAAACAGCCCTGTTTTTTTTATTACCAAGGTGTCTCACATAAATTATCAGAATTTCTTATTTCTTATGCCTGCCTATCAAACAGACACAAACAACTGGCTAAAGTATACCAATGTAAAAGCAAAAAGTATGTGTAGTATAAAATAATGATTACCAGAGGAGTACAGTACCTCTGTTTCAGTGACTAGTCAGCAGTAAAAAGGTTATCTGCATTCATCATGAAAATGACTGAATGTTTTCTTGCCCACATCCAAAACCTCTTGCTTACATTTTTTTTTTTTTTGCTTTGGGTAATACAATGGAGACAGATTTGGCAGAGGTTGGGGTCAGGGTTATGTTTTGTCATGCAGCAGAAAGTAGGTGAGTTTTTTTGTGAGGATATTACGTTTTGCCAGAAGGAAGAGAGAATTTTCTCAGAATGTGGATTTTGTCAGAGGTTAAGAGAAATGATGGAGTTTTGCATGATAGAGGGTAGAGTTTTGCTTTAGGGAGGAGCATGTCATAAAATGCACACTGTACTTGTGGACTAGCAATAGATACAGAGATAGTCACTTGGTTTTACTTGCTACAACTGTGGCTAACACCACTTCTGTGGCGTTTCCTTTAGATTCCCCAGTTTTCTTCCTGCTTCCCACAGTCATGCAGTGTAGATGTAGATCTTTAAGTGAGTATGATGTTCTTACTATAAAATGTTATCACAGCTGGGAGACTGTCCTAAACCTATGTATTACAAGCTAGGGAGTGATTTCCTCAGAGGTTTATTGAGAGGTGTTGGAGTGATCATTTATGTGAGTATTGTATTTGTTTTTTTTAGTTTATTGCAGATTTGTGCTTAATTCTTTATGATTGTGATGGTTTGATAACAGATTGGACTTTTTACATTTGCTCTTTGTCTGATTTTGCCTTATTTTTTTATGCTTCTTTTATGCTTATTTGAACAATTTCATTTATAAAGGTTACTCTTTCCTTTGAAGGGGTGTATATGTGCATTTTAAAAATTGCAATTATTTTTTGAACTTTAAAAGCCAGTCCCCTATTTTGGACCTGTGCAAACCAAAGCCTGTGTGGGATTTGGGGCCAGGCTACCAGGGGTGAGGCCTACCTCAAGGTAAGCCAGTGAAGGTCCTGGCCTAGTTTGTGGGACATTTTGGAAGTCTTTCACCCTTCTTCACAACACAACTAATCAATATCATACTCCAAATATAAGTTGGAGTTTCCCCAATATCATAAAACTTAATTTATTATTACATTCTAGGTATTACCCTGATCTAGTTTTATATGAGAAGATACTGGTAATAACAGGAACAAGAGAAATGTAATTAAGAGGTGAGCAGTGGAGCACAGTACCAAGACACCAAAATATCTGTGGAGTACTGGATGACTTATATGAGGGAGAGAAAGTTATTTGTGTTGCCCAGCTGGATGAATTGGTTCAAGTTTCAGTCTGAAAGGTTCTGTAATCCACTAGAATTTTGGGGAAATGGGAACAGAATATCAAATTAGGAATACTAAAACAAGGCTGGGATTGGTAAAATGAAGACATAATAGAGATGAAATGGATTCAGTAAGAGATCATGATTAAAACAAACTTAAAAACAAAAAAGTAACTTCAGAAAAAGAATATACAGTGGAACCTCTAGATACGAGTTTAATTCGTTCCAGCACTGAGCTTGTATAGCGAATTTCTCGTATCTAGAACAAACGTCCCCATTGAAAATAATGGAAATCCAGTTAATCCGTTCCGCATCCCAAATATATTAACATAAAAATCAATTTCCTAACAAATAACACTGATAAATTATATATACTGTAGTCTACCTTTAATAAATAACACTGGTAAATAATATAACTGATTATTAAATGAATCAAAACAGGTGTCCAAAGTGCAGTAGCGCATTCAATAAATCTTTAAATAAATAATCCTTAAAACAGTTGTGAAGTGGAGGTTTAAAATACACAAGAATAACAATCCTTTAACACGAGGTTAAAACGTCAACAGGAAGCAGTCTTCAAAAAACAGATGACAATCCCCGGTGCTTCTTCTCTGTTAGCGTCTCACCTGCTTCCCCCATGCGGGCTCTGCAACAGGCGAGACACTTAATGCAGCTGACCTTCTCTACACCGTCCTGCTTCAGCTGTTTGGCTCGCCTGTTCAGCTCACTGTTCAGCTACACGCGAGCCTGCACTCGCTAGCTCTCCCACACCGACTTCCTACTGCTGCCGATTCCTGCCTCCTCCTGCAACCTCCGTTCTCTCTCCTCTCCTCTCTTTTCTTTTAATTCTTCTCCCCCTTAACCGGCTCGCGCTTCTCTATATATGCGGGGAAGACATGGCAGCTGCAGCCCATCAGCCACAGGACAAATCATGTATGTGGGCAGTTTCCCACCTGTGCACTTAGGTGAGAAACGCAGACACCGCAGATCGCCCTGCGACTCGCTACTGCTACCACGCCCCCTCGCTAAGCCGCAAGCTATACCCACAGCCTGGCTCGTGGCTCATTATGCGAGCCAATGCTCGTATTTAGATCTGAATTTTTCACTCATACTTTCCTCGTATTTTGAATTTCTCGTATACAGAGGTGATCGTATCTCGAGGTTCCACTGTATTAGGACTAGTTAATGAATGTATATCTACTGACATCACTACCTTGGAATGTTACTACAACAACAACAATTTATTTCTTGTCTGGCCCAAAATCACACAAGGAGTGCTGCAATGAGCTTTAACGGGCCCTGTTTTTGACAGCCCGCCTCCATAAGAAGACATGAAAAAACTCCCAAACAAAAGACCCTTGTAGAAATAAATCTTGAGAAAGGCAATTCAGAGAGACCCCTTTCCAGGCAGGTTGGACATGCAATGGATGTCAAAAAAATGGGTTAAACACAATTCACAAAATAATACAAGTAATCCTCTTCACAGAGCTACATGGCCAATCTATCATTGCCACCTCAGCAATACAATAAAATAGTACAAGCTACAAAGAAAAACGCAAGAATAGGTTATATCACTCACATATGAAGATACCGATTTGTTCAGAGTCCTGGAGACCTCGGACAACAGCTGCCACTGCCTACTGGCCATTCCACAGCTGAGTCAGTGCTGGGTCAGCCACTCTGATGAAAGGACCCTTCTACCTGATGATTCCAATGCTTCTTTATCAGAGATGACTTTTCCATAGGCAGGCGCACAACTTGGCAGTAGAGCAGTGGCACCAAGTGCCACATGTGAGCACCGAGAAGAGAAACAGAATAGTCGAGTGTTGGTAACAAATTATAACTATCATATTGCTAATATTTTAGTACTAATGACTAACCACAGAGATGCAGTATGCACAGTTAATCAGCAGCTCTAGGCAGGGTATGCTGAACTGTATTAGTGAGTCTTCAGCCTGGATTTAAAAGATGAGAATGAAGAGGCAGATCTTAAGTAGCAGGCAGACCATTCCACAGTTTAGGTGTCCTGTAACTAAAAGCTGGACCTCCCACTGTTATTTTATGAATCCTTTGACATTATAAGAAGACAGGCATCTTGAGATCTTAATGTTCATTCTGGTTTGTAAGTAATGATAAGTTCAGATAAGTAAGGAAGAACTTTACCATTTAAGGCTTTATATGTTAATAGCAAAATACCCGCACTTCGCAGCGGAGAAGTAGTGTGTTAAAGAGGTTATGTAAACATATATATATATACATATACATATATACATATATATATGTATATATATATATATATATATATATATATATATATATATATATATATATATATACACATATATATATATATACACATATCAGCATATATATACACATACATATACACACATACATACACACACACATATACATATATACATATACACATACATACATACGCATACATATATATATATATATATATATATATATATATATATATATATATATATATATATATATATATATATATACACACACACATACATACATACATTCACACACATATATATATATATATATATATATATATACACATACAGACACATATATATACATATACATATGTACATATCTACATATATATATATATATATATATATATATATATATATATATATATATACATATCTACATATATATACACATATATATATATATATACACATATCCACATACATATACACATATATATACATATCTACACATATATATATATATATATATATATATATATATATAGACATACATAAATACATACATACATTCACATAAATATGCCGCTGTTTTATAAACGAACGCCATATAAGGCCGTCCTTTCTCCTTGCTTAGCGGTTCTGTATTGTTTTATTGTTCGTTTATTACGATTGTTATAGTTATTGTGTAGCTATTCGAGACTCACTTTTCTGTTCAGGTACCCATTTTCTTTATGTAATCTGCGGATTCTTTGCTGTTTTTTGTTCATTTATTACAGTAATAGTTATTTATTGATTCCCTTCTTTAGCTGACTGCCTGCTCATATAAGGCGCTGTGCTGTTTTTTTGTGAAGCAGCCTTTACACAGATTCTCCGCTTTTTTGTAAACAAACGCCATATAAGCCCATCCTTTTTCCTTGCTTTGGCAAGGAAGTAGCCTTTTTATTTAATCCACGGGTTCTCTGCTGTTTTATTGTTTGTTTATTACGATTGTTATAGTTCTCTTTGTATACCACGTTGTCAGTTCAGCACTCCGGTTGTAAAATGACCAAGCTGTGCAAGCTTACTGTTGAGAATGCAACGTATAATTGTACAGGAGAAAAGCAATCTTGCCTCAAATCAATGGCAACATTTTGTAGGTCTATGAACGTAGTTTAAACTTTTGGTTTACACGGTGCTTTGTTTCCGAAGTACCTGCACTCATGAATATGTCTGTATGCGTATTCTTTTCCTACATTATCAATTGTGTAATGTGTTTTTTGAACAGGTTTGATTCATCGAAGTGATCACTCGTGCTGTGTTCAGTCATTTCATGTGAGCCGCTCTCTTTTGTGATGTTGCGATGTCCACGGGTTTATTTAATGTTAGCTAAGACCCGGCACTTAAAAGTTTCTCGCTACAGCAATTTTAACTCTGTTACAAAGTGATCCAAAGTCTCGTTTATACCTCGTGTCTTCTCATTAAACTTGTATGTCGTGAATATGGTATTGCAAACGGCAGCGGGAGTGTTTCTATAAACTTAATTTAAACTTACGGTTTACACCATGCTTTGTTTCCGCAGTAGCTGCACTTATGAATATGCTTGTATGCGTCACTCGCTCGCTTCTTATTGTTTTGCTGCCTTCTCAATTGTGTAATGAGTGATCACTCATGCTGCATTCAATCAGTTCACGTGAGCCGCTCTCTTGTGTGATGTTGCGATGTCCACGGCTTTATTTAATGTTAGCTAAGACCCGGCACTTCAAAGTTTCTCGCTACAGCAATTTTAACTCCGTTACAAAGTGATCCAAATCTTGTTTATACCTCGTGTCTTCTCATTAAACTTGTATCTCGCGAATATGGTATTGCAAACGGCAGTAGGAGCGTTTCTATAAACTTAATTTAAACTTACGGTTTACACCGTGCTTCGCTTCTTATTGTTTCCCTGCCTTCTCAATTGTGTAATGAATGTTTTCTTCAGCGCTCTTTGGGGCTCTTCCTTGTTTTGTACGTACTGCATTCACAGTCAGTTCACGTGATTACGTGGGAGGCGTGATGACGCGATACGCAACTCCGCCTCCCACGGCTAACGAGCTGCACTCCATTACAGTATATGGACAAAAAAGAGGTTCCAGTTATGACCATTACGCTTTGAATTTTGAAATGAAACCTGCCTAACTTTTGTAAGTAAGCTGTAAGGAATGAGCCTGCCAAATTTCAGCCTTCCACCTACACGGGAAGTTGGAGAATTAGTGAGTGAGTGAGTGAGTGAGTGAGTGAGTCAGTGAGGGCTTTGCCTTTTATTAGTATAGAAAAAAAAGGAGGATTATGAAATCTGCCCTAAACTTAACCAGCCAGACTGGAATTTCTCAAATAAATTTTGATTTGTAAGGTGAGACTAAAGCTGATTGGTGACTACTTTTTCAAGTATTTTACAGAGAAGGGGTAAATTTGAAATGGGTCTACAATTATTAAGTATATGTGGATCTAAGTCTGACTTTTTAAGTAATGGTTTGATAACTGACACTTCCTAGATGCATCAGGTACTGTGCCATGCAATAGTGAGCTATTGATTATGATAAGAATAGGTGCTGCAAGGACATCCATTGCGTTTTTTACTAGTTTATTTGGCACTGGATCTAGGAAATAAGTAGTAGGTTTCATTTTAGGAATTAAAGTGAAGACTTCCTGTTCTGTTACAGGATTGAAATGTCTAAACTGTTGAATGCAAGGCATAAAAGGGCTTGCCAAGCTAGTATTAGGTTTCCACTGTGATGCTGAGATCTATGATGTTGTATTTTCAATTTTCTCATTAAAGAAGTTTGTAAAGTCTGTACAGCTAATGTTATGTGTATTTTGCACTGTAGTTATGAATTCCCGTTTGTTAAATTAGCCACTGTTCTAAACAGTACATGAGGATTATATATCTTTGTTATCTATTATTTTTCAATCATAGTCTGATGCGACTTTAAAGAGAGCTTTTTTATGTTTTTTAATACTCTGTCCATGTAGTTCAAAAGACCTGCAGCTTTCTTGTTCTCCATCAGTTTTCAACACTGTTCTCATTAAACCAGGGTGAATTTCTATGCACATTAATCAGTTTTGTTTTAAGGAAGCTCATCTAAATTGTTTTCCACGATTACACTTGATTTACTCAAAATATCTATACATCAAATCAAACATAATTAAGTAATGAACGTAATTAAGTAATGATTACCAGTTTGTAATTGATGAGTTGATGTGGATAACATAAACAGCTAGTACTACTAAATAATGTCTCATAAATTCTTGATTTGACACACCAATACTGTATGCGAGTTTGTGTAAATACTGTATGTGATGTGTGTGATATACCATATTGCTTACAGTTGAAGGTACATTTTTCATGTGTTTCCATACTTAAAATTGTAATGTGTTTTAAATTCAGAATATTTTAATAGTTACACTCAAAAAGTCTTGAATCGTGGCGGCACGGTGGCGCAGTGGTAGCGCTGCTGCCTCGCAGTTAGGAGACCCAGGTTCGCTTCCCGGGTCCTCCCTGCGTGGAGTTTGCATGTTCTCCCCGTGTCTGCGTGGGTTTCCTCCGGGCGCTCCGGTTTCCTCCCACAGTCCACAGACATGCAGGTTAGGTGGATTGGCAATTCTAAATTGGCCCTAGTGTGTGCTTGGTGTGTGGGTGTGTTTGTGTGTGTCCTGCGGTGGGTTGGCACCCTGCCCAGGATTTTTTCCTGCCTTGTGCCCTGTGTTGGCTGGGATTGGCTCCAGCAGACCCCCGTGACCCTGTGTTTGGATTCAGCGGGTTAGACAATGGATGGATGGAAGTCTTGAATCATGGTTTTCAGGGTAAGAACAATTAAGTGTAAGAAACAAGCAATTCCCCACATTTGCTAGCTTGTGAAGGGACTGCAATTCTTTAAGGGTGCGAGCTTGTGAAGGGACTACAATGTATAAGAAAAACAATTTTGTGTTTGCAGACTTGCCTACAAAATGAAAAAAAGGTCTACGTATAATAGTATAGTATGCCTTGAATGGACTCGGAACCAGCAGATTCTGTCTGTTAAATAGAAATCCATCTTAAAGAGGAAAATAGTATTGATGTAAGTGGCCTGGCCACCCCACAGACTCCTGTAAACTGGACCATTAGGTGTTTTATTATTTGTTACACAATTACTTTTTCTTGGTTTTCCCCTTTGTAAAATGTTTCTGTTATTTACTTTTAAAATAAACCTTTTTTTTATTATAGTAGTCTTGGGATTATTTTTGGGTCAGTAAAGCACAAAACCACCTCTTAACTTCCTCTGAGCTGTATGTTGTATAATAATTGGGTTTGAGGAATAGATAAATGAATAGATGTTTAGTATTAATCATTTTTCTTTTTATTACAGCCCAGTTTACTGCAAACCTAACAAACTAAAAGAAGCCTATCTAGTAGTATCCATCTATGTTTTGATGTTCACATTAACACTTAACTGTTGTTCTAATATTGTCATGAAGTGATCTGGTACATACAGTGCATCCGGAATGTATTCACAGCACATCACTTTTTCCACATTTTGTTATGTTACAGCCTTATTCCAAAATGGATTAAATTCATTTTTTTCCCTCAGAATTCTACACACAACACCCCATAATGACAACGTGAAAAAAGTTTACTTGAGATTTTTGCAAATTTATTAAAAGTAAAAAAATTGAGAAAGCATGTGTACATAAGTATTCACAGCCTTTGCCATAAAGTTCAAAATTGAGCTCAGGTGCATCCTGTTTCCCTTGATCATCCTTGAGGTGTTTCTGCAGCTTAATTGGAGTCCACCTGTGGCAAATTCAGTTGATTGGACAAGATTTGGAAAGGCACACACCTGTCTATATAAGGTCCCACAGTTGACAGTTCATTTCAGAGCACAAACCAAGCATGAAGTCAAAGGAATTGTCTGTAGACCTCAGAGACAGGATTGTCTCGAGGCACAAATCTGGGGAAGGTTACAGAAAAATTTCTGCTTCTTTGAAGGTCCCAATGAGCACAGTGGCCTCCATCATCCATACGTGGAAGAAGTTCGAAACCACCAGGACTCTTCCTAGAGCTGGCTGGCCATCTAAACTGAGCGATCGGGGGAGAAGGGCCTTAGTCAGGGAGGTGACCAAGAACCCGATGGTCACTCTGTCAAAGCTCCAGAGATCCTCTTTGGAGAGAGGAGAACCTTCCAGAAGGACAACCATCTCTGCAGCAATCCGCCAATCAGGCCTGTATGGTAGTGGCCAGACAGAAGCCACTCCTTAGTAATAGGCACATGGCAGCCCGCCTGGAGTTTGCCAAAAGGCACCTGAAGGACTCTCAGACCATGAGAAAGAAAATTCTCTGGTCTGATGAGACAAAGATTGAACTCTTTGGTATGAATGCCAGGCGTCATGTTTGGAGGAAACCAGGCACCACTCATCACCAGGCCAATACCATCCCTGCAATGAAGCATGGTGGTGGCAGCATCATGCTGTGGGGATGTTTTTCAGCGACAGGGACTGGGAGACTAGTCAGGATAAAGGGAAAGATGACTGCAGCAATGTACAGAGACATCCTGGATGAAAACCTGCTCCAGAGCGCTCTTGACGTCAGACTGGGGCGACGGTTCATCTTTCAACAGGACAACGACCCTAAGTATACAGCCAAAGGAGTGGCTTCAGGACAACTTTGTGAATGTCCTTGAGTGGCCCAGCCAGAGCCCAGACTTGAATCCAATTGAACATCTCTGGAGAGATCTTAAAATGGCTGTGCACCGACGCTTCCCATCCAACCTGATGGAGCTTGAGAGGTGCTGCAAAGAGGAATGGGCGAAACTGGCCAAGGATAGGTGTGCCAAGCTTGTGGCATCATATTCAAAAAGACTTGAGGCTGTAATTGCTGCAAAGGTGCATCGACAAAGTATTGAGCAAATGCTGTGAATACTTATGTACATGTGATTTCTCAGTTTTTTATTTTTAATAAATTTGCAAAAACCTCATGTAAACTTTTTTCATGTTGTCATGATGGGGTGTTGTGTGAAGAATTCTGAGGGAAAAAATGAATTTAATCCATTCTGGAATAAGGCTGTAACATAATAAAATGTGGAAAAAGTGATGTGCTGTGAATACTTTCCAGATGCACTGTATAATGCACATATGTGATTCAATTTGAGAAATTTGAATTTAGTTGCTCCAGTTGTTAATTATGCATTTTCTTTTTATATGGCCCAAGTGCCACCTTTTTCGTTTAAAAAAAAATTAAATGTCTGGCTAAAAAAAGGTAATTCTTTTAAAATGTACTTTATTTTACTGCTGCTGATAAAATTTAATTTGACTTTAGTTTTTTACATTTATTTCAAATATCTTTACAGAAAGTGCTTGGTCCTAAAGTGCCGTTTCCGAAGGATTTCATTGAAGTGTTCACAGTGAGTTCAGAACAGTACAGAAATGAGAAAAATCCACTCTTGAGTAAGGATGAAACAGGTATGACTGACTAAAGCGTAAAGGAAAGACAGGAAACCCAGTAAAAAAGCAGACATTTCTATATAGTGTTTAACATGAATGCAAGGTCACCTATATTTCATAAACTAATAGGTACAAGCATATTATTTTGGTATGATTAAAATGAGTAATCTTAAATTTGTAACTCAGATCTTTCAACAATAGTCTTAGAGATAGATGAAACATTTACATTGTGCACCATAAATAGATTTTATCAATTACTAAGGGGCTCTGCTCCCTTTTCGCTTTGCTCGCCAACTACGCGCTAGTCACTTCCCGGATCTGCCACTTGCGACAAATTGTGCTTTGCTTTTGGATAAACACGAATATCAACTCTGTCTTTGATATCTCCGTCTTTCGAAACTATTATCGCTGACAATTCGTCACATGTTGGTTTATTATATATGCAAGTGTATTTTTCGGATTCATATAGAAATCCAAGAAAACTTCTTTGTCCGTGTTTTTCAGATAAATTTTGTGTAAAGTGCGATACTTTTGGATGTATGGATTTGTATCTATTATTGGCTGTAGAATTTCTAATATGTCCGATCGTTTAACTCTTTCGATTCTATGTTGCATTGCTTCTCCGTGATCATAATTATAAACCTGACCAAATTGTGGTTTATTCGTGTAAATCGTGTAAATCTACGTTTTGAGCATTGAATGATACGAACGCAAACAGATTATTGTACATTTGGCTATTTTGCCTGTAGTGTTTATGGATTTCACTTTCACCAAATAACAAATCTTTTATTTCTCGTGGATGCGTTTCTTCATTGGGAAGAAACACTACTTTTCTCTGATGGCAACACAAATTAGACGATCTATAAGTCTCCGACTTAAACTTTGAAGCCGAACAATATCTACATACTTCTGTCATATCACCTATGTCCATATATGTCCAATCTGTTTTCGCTGTTCCATTATTTCACTGAGTAATAATTTCCATTTTGTTAGCGCTAATGCAATCTTTACTATCAGTTTTGCGAGACTTTCGAATTTTAGTACTTTCATAATCTCTAACCTTTCATAACCCCAATGTTTTTGAACCTCTTTATGACATTCTAATTTGTCTTCTACTCTTTGTCTTTTATTTCCACCCCGGCTTGGACCTGTTAGGTTTTCAATTCCACTTGGTCCAGGCTGATTAAAACTTTCCTTATTTTCTGAATTTGCACTTAGATTATTATTATTTTTTAAATTCTTTTCTCTATAATGCTTTTGGGCCTCTTTTTGACGCACTGCCCTTTCTTCTTCGCTTAGTCGTTGACATTTTATCTAGAACATATAAAATTATTGTCCTGAAAAGGACTACATCAAAGGAAACAAACAGATTGCATGTCTTGT
This sequence comes from Erpetoichthys calabaricus, assembly GCF_900747795.2. NCBI lineage: Eukaryota > Metazoa > Chordata > Cladistia > Polypteriformes > Polypteridae > Erpetoichthys > Erpetoichthys calabaricus. The sequence goes on from NC_041407.2 coordinate 60,290,378, forward strand.
ATTAAAATGAGGAAAATGTAAAAATGTATAAGAGCTGAGAGCACAGGAACTGTGCCTGACAATAGCAACCACAAGAATGAGAGGTGAGTGGACCGTTGGCGTGGTTAAAAAAAAGTCTTGTCTCATCCCAGGATTTTTTATATAATAGAGAGATATTTTATTATTGCTGTTGAAGTTGTACTGTTTAATAATGTTTTTCTAAATATTTTGTAAACAGTATATACCAAAACAATTTTAAAAAATTGTCAATGAATTGGATTGTTAATGAAATATAAATGGAATTTATGTTATTTACTTAACTATTTTAAATACACTTTCTACTGAGTTGCAAGTTTACTTTCACTAAGAAATGCTTTGTATATTTTATTCTTCATAGAATTTCCAAAGTTGGAAAAACACCTGATGGATCTTTATGTTACCCAGATACAGAAAAATGTAGAAAACTATGTGACTGAAGTATCAAGGATAACATCCATTCCTAATGTCCCACAAAAAAATGCCAAGGATGAGGTACAGTAATTTTGTATACAGTATATTTTAAAAGACATTCAAATATAAATAAGAATGGAATTCTAAACGTTTTTAAAACACAGTAGAAATTTCACTTTAATACATAGTCTCGATGTACTGAAATGCACTTGTACCAATTTTCTGAAAGTTTTGGAATTTCTGTGTTTTCATGGCTGGTCAGCAGTCCAAACAAATGGTAATCAGATAAAGCTGAATCAAGATTATGCACTCAGAGACGCTGTATATCTTACTTCAGTTTCTGCCGAATTTCAATTTTTAAAGCAGCAGTTTGAGGATGAGTACCTTCATGAAGAGAAAAAACTGAATTCTCAGCTTTCTTCATTTTGAGTATAAGTACACTAAAATAAACAATTGTAATAAAAGTTAAATGTACTAAAGTAAAAAATATACTAATGTAGGTTCATATTCTTACAAACCTTTGCTACAATCCACAAAAACTGACTGTTTACATGCAAATGAATAACTGACTAGATGTACTGTTTCAGGGTAAAATAAATATGAGAATCTTCTGTGAAATGAGTGAAAACCTCACTAAAGGACTTCAGAGCCTGGAGAAAGTTTTTGATTCATGTAGTAACAACCTTGAAATTGAGCTGAATAAAGGTGTAAAGACAGCAACCAAAAAGTGCCTGGAGATTGCTGAAAACATTTTAAAGCCTGTAAGTGATACTTTTTGTCTGGCATACAGACTTCCCATTACCCTGCCTGATTGTGTTACTCTGTGTACTTCGAGGTGTGAATGAAGCACCTGAGTTATCCACCCACATTTGCATGTGAGTGCGAGATCAGCTAAGCACTTATTGTTTAAGTTTAAGTTAAATTCCTTTGTGTTGATTCTACATTATTTTTTGTGATTCAGTGTGTATTTACTTCATGAATTAAGTACTTATTTTATGATTACATATTTTAATGTTAGATGTGATTATACGTGATTAATTAAGGAATTGTGTGGTCAACAGTGAAATAAAAGTTGGTACAGTAAATGGTGTCAAATGGATACACAACAATAAAGCACAGAAAGAAAAAATGTTTCAGTTAAGGAGAAGTACTAGGGTGTGTACCATGTTAACCATTATGAATGTAGAGAAAAGTCAAGGAAAATGACATCTTTTATTGGCTAACTAAAAAGATTACAATATGCAAGCTTTCAAGGCAACTCAGGCCCCTTCTTCAGGCAAGGTGGAATACAGAGACTGGAGTTCCCTGTGTTTATATACACACTGACAAGAAACAAAATTGGTAAATCTTTAAGTGAGAAATCTTAAATGTAAAAAAATAATAGATTCCTTCAGGCTAGGGTTCATTTAACAAGAGAGAAGAACAATGTATGGTCAAGATCTTTAGACAGATAACTGTCCAACAAAGTATTTTGAAGTTTCTAATGAGTTTTTCAATACAATGTGGTCCTGTAGTCAGTTTGTCTGTCAGTCTGAGAGATGCAAACAATCCTCATATCTGGCCATAAAACTCTTGTCTCTATTCAAACCATGTTGTAATGTATTACATTTTAGCATGAGTTTAACTTCCCATTCTTTTCAATCTTGCTGTGTTATGAAGTTGCCCATAAGCACTGTGACTTTAAAGTCCCTCTCACAGTATCCATGGCTGTTGAAGTGGGCTGCTACAGGAACATCTGTGTTGCCATGTTTATTGTGGAACCTGAGTAAATTCATTCTCTGGCGGAGTGTTTGTCCAGTTTCTCCCACATAGAGGGCAGTGTCAGGACATTTCATGCATAGAATTAGGTAGACTACATTAGATGATCTGCAGGAAAATGATCCCTTTATGTGATGTTCTAGTTGGCAGTGTGGTATAACTATACGATCTGTATCATAGATGTGGGCACAGGTTTTACATATTTTCTGTAGGCAGGGAGATGTGCCATTTTCTGTTGGTTCACTTAGGGAGCTTTGGACAATTAGTTGCTGAAGGTTTGGTGGTTGTCTGTATGCCAGGAAGGGAGGTTCAGGAAATACATTTTTCAGTGTTTGGTCATTGTTTAGCATTGGCTGAAGTTCTTTTATAATTTTTCGAAGTGCTTCAAGAGACGTTAATATTATTTTGTTTCCAAAGAGTTTTATTAAAGTAGACAATGCATTTGTTTTTCAACAGAAAAGAAAAAATGATTATTATGGTTACCATAAAACAGTAAATGATTTGGTCAGAAATAATGGGACTTACAAGTCTGAAAATGGAGAAGTCCATGATCTAAACAGTAAATTGGCCTCACCTCTCTACAAGTCTGTATATGAGAGTTTTAACACCACTTTCCGGTATGTTATTAAGTTTCTTAATATGTAATATATTATGCTGGGTTATTTCATTCTATTAGCTTTACAACTTGTTTTCTTCTAATACAAAACATTTAAAGAGGTTTGATGAAATGTGAAGCCATGTGCTATAGGCAAGCAGTGTGATGTAGTGGTTAAGACTTTGGACTTTGAACTCTACTGACACTGTGTGACTGTGAGCCAGTCACTTCACCTGCCTGTTCTCCAATTGGAAAAACAAAAGAAACGGAACCAATTGTATTCCAAATGTTGTAAGTCCCCTTGGATAAAAACATCAGCCAAGAAAGTAAATGTAAATACAACATTTGTCTTTAAATCTGTAGTTCAATGTAGAAAAATCTTTAAGAAAATGTCTGTTAAATAAAAATATACTAAAATTACCCGCTATTCATTCTGTACATTTCTTTGAAGTAATGGGTAAGGATTTTCCTATTTCAATGTTACAGCCATTTAATTTTTTTCTACATTACAGTGTGTATCCGAGTACAAGGAATACTATTAAAGGAGCTCTGGATATGCTTCTGACTAATATCCCTTATTCGTATGACAAAATTACTCAATTACGTCTTGTGTTTATTAAATCTCAGGTAGTACATTCATCCTTTTTGCATGCAAGCCTACATTATTATTTACTTATATGGAATACATAGTCATATGTATACATGCAGCTTTAAACAGAAGTATCCTGTGTTTCCCTATCAGTTTAAAGGTGTAATTGCATCTTTGGAAAAAGAAATAATTGAAAGGAAGAAAAACATGTACAATTCTCTTGACTTATCCATTCAGAAAGACCTGGCCCCAGTTTACGATGGTAAGTAAATATTTATTTAGTGAAAAGAGACAACTGTCATAACTGATGTTGCTACATGTGAGTAAAATGAGTGAACTGACTTTTCTCAGTGCTTTACATCGAGGACAGCATGCTCAAGTTTAACTTGATTTCCATAACTTAAAATGGTGTCCGCTAATTAAAAACTATGGGACCATGTGTAAGTTTTGTCATGCAGACTATGTTCACCTTATTCTGGGCACATTTTTGGCTTTTTATCTTAAATATCTTATCCATCCATCCATTTTAAACCTGCTCAACATTTTATAATTCATTTTACTGTTATCTTCCTATTTGTTAATGGAAATGGGGGTCTGACAGTTCCAGTTAGACTTTATAACATTTTGAGACATAATGTACTGGTTGCATCTTTTATTTACTGCAGCGCTGCAGTTTTAAGGGAGCCATGATCAAGGTGTTGCGGCTGTACAGCAATCTTCTTCTTCTTTCGGCTGCTCCCTTAAGGGGATGTCTCAGCAGATCATCCTCTTCCATATCTTTCTGTTCTCTGCATCTTGTTCTGTTACACCCATCACCTGCATGTCCTCTCTCACCACATCCATAAACCTTCACTTAGGCCTTCCTCTTTTCCTCTTCCCTGGCAGCTCTATCCTTAGCATCCTTCTCCCAATATACTCAGCATCTCTCCTCTGCAAACCAACAATCTCGCCTCTCTGACTTTGTCTCCCAACCGTCCAACTTGACCCTCTAATGTACTCATTTTTAATCCTATCCATCCTCGTCACACCCAGTGCAAATCTTAGCATCTTTAACTCTGCTACCTCCAGCTCTGTCTCCTGCTTTCTGGTCAGTGCTACCATCTCCAACCCATATAATATAGCTGGTCTCACTACCATCCTGTAGACCTTTGCTTTCACTCTTGCTGATACCCGTCTCGTCACAAAGTACTCCTGACACTCTTCTCCACCCATTCCACCCTGCATACACTCTCTTCTTCACCTCTCTTCCACAATCCCCACTACTCTGTACTGTTGATCCCAAGTATTTAAACTCATCCACCTTCGCTAACTCTACTTCCTGCATCCTCACCATTCCACTGACCTCCCTCTCATTTACACACATGTATTCTGTCTTGTTCCTACTGACCTTCATTCCTCTCCTCTCTAGAGAATATCTCCATCTCTCCTGGGTCTCCTCAGCCTGCTCCCTACTATCACTACAGATCACAATGTCATCAACAAACATCATAGTCCACGGGGACTCCTGTCTAATCTCGTCTGTCAACCTGTGCATCATCATTGCAAATAAGGGCTCAGAGCTGATCCCTGATGTAATCCCACCTCCATGTTGAATGCATCCATCGCTCCTACCGCAGACCTCACCACTGTCACACTTCCCTCGTACATATCCTGTACAACTCTTACGTACTTCTCTGCCACTCCCGACTTCCTCATACAATACCACAGCTCCTTTCATGGCACCCTGTCATATGCTTTCTCCAGGTCCACAAAGACAAATTGCAGCTCCTTCTGGCCTTCTCTAAACTTCTCCATCAACATCCTCAGAGCAAACATTGCATCTGTGGTGCTCTTTCTTGGCATGAAACCATACTGCTGCTCACTAATCATCACCTCACTTCTTAACCTAGCTTCCACTACTCTTTCCCATAACTTCATGCTGTGGCTCATCAATTTTATTACCTTGTAGTTACTGCAGTCCTGCACATCCCCCTTATTATAAAATATTGGCAAAAGTACACTTCTTCTCCACTCCTCAGGCATCCTCTCACTTTCCAAGATTCCATTAAACAATCTGGTTAAAAACTCCACTGCCATCTCTCCTAAACACCTCCATGCTTCCACAGGTATGTCATCTGGACCAACGGCCTTTCCATTTTTCATCCTTTATATAGCTGTCCTTACTTCCTCCTTGCTGATCCATTGCACTTCCTGATTCACTATCTCCACATCATCCAACCTCTTCTCTCTCTTGTTCTCTTCGTTCATCAGCCTGTCAAAGTACTCTTTCCATCTGCTCAACACACTCTCCTCGCTTGTGAGTATGTTTCCATCTTTATCCTTTATCACCCTAACCTGCTGCACATCTTTCCCAGCTTGGCCCCTCTGTCTAGCCAATCGGCACAGGTCCTTTACTCCCTCCTTAGTGTCCAACATCTCATACAATTCATCATACGCCTTTTCCTTAGCCATCGCCACCTCTCTCTTCACCCTGCGCCTTATCTCCTTGTACTCCTGTCTACTTTCTGCACCTCTCTGACTATCCCACTTCTTCTTTGCCATCCTCTTCCTCTGTATACTCTCCTGTATTTCCTCATTCCACCACCAGGTTTCCTTTTCCTCCTTCCTCTTTCCAGATGTCACGCCATGCACCCTTCTTGCTGTCACCCTTACTACATCTGCTGTAGTTTCCCAGCTGTCTGGTAACTCTTCACTGTCACCCAGTGCCTGTCTCACCTCCTCCCTAAACTCAACCTTGCAGTCTTCCTTTTTCAACTTCCACCATTTGATCCTTGGCTCTGCCCTCACTCTCTTCCTCTTCTTGATCTCCAACGTCATCCTACAGACCACCATCCTATGCTGCTTAACTACACTTTCCCCTGTCACCACTTTGCAGTCTTCAATCTCCTTCAGATTGTCTCTTCTGCATAGGATGTAATCTACCTGTGTGCATCTTCCTCCACTCTTGTACGTAACCCTACGTTCCTCCCTCTTCTTAAAATACGTATTTCACCACAGCCATGTCCATCCTTTTGGCAAAATCCACTATCCTCTGACCTTCTTCATTCCTCTCCTTGACACCATACCTACCCATCACCTCCTCGTCTCTACTGTTCCCTTCACCAACATGCCCATTGAAATCCGCTCCAATCACCACTTTCTGTCCCTTGGGTAAATTGTTCATCACTTCATCCAACTCACTCCAAAAATCTTCTTTCTCTCCCATTGCACACCCAACTTGCGCTGCATATGCACTAACAACATTGTTTCACTTCCTGACCAATAGACCCCAGCCAGAGAGGACTGGCAAAAATAATTCCTTCATTCTGTTCAGCAACATCAGTATTTTGCAAGGCTGCTGCTTCAACCCACTGCTGTTCACTTATGATTGTGCATCAAAGTATGAGGGCAACAGCATCATCAGATTCGCAGATGACACCACTGTGATTGGCCTCATCGGTGACAATGATGAGGCTGCCTAAAGGAAGCAGGTAAAAGACCAACAACAACCTCTCACTGATTGTCGACAAAACAAAAGAGAACATTGTTGACTTCAGAAACAACAAAGTCAGTAACGCTCCTCATCACATCAATGGCTCCCATGTGCAGATAGTTAGCAACTTCAAGTTCCTGGTTGTCCACATCACCGACTACCATTCATGGCCAGTCAACACAACCTTCATACTCAAAAAAGCTTAGCAAAGGCTCTTTTTCCTGAGGAGGCTAAAAAGCTTTGGGTGAGAATCAAAATAATTGTGAACTTGTACCCTTGAAAACTGTTTTTTGGCTGCCACTATGGAGCCATGCTGGAATTTTTAAACCTTTTTTTCTATTTAGAAAGGTTGTTTGCTTTTTTTTCACTGCACAGAAAAGTATCTGAGTGTTTGGAAAGCGTTTCGAAAAAGTTGTTTTCTACTTGCACTTGTTCTGTTATTTGTATTCAAAATTAGAATTTCTGAGGCGTGGCGAGGTAGAAAGCGATAGCTGTGTGGTAGCTGAAATCGGCAAGTCTGTAAGTATATAAATAAATAACCAACAACATAGCATTGAATAGTTACATATAACAGCGATTTCTTAGTGGTGTGAAGTTAAGGCATATAATCTAATCTTCTTATATAATATGCTACCGTGGCTGTTCGTTTGTCTGTCTAGGATTTTAAATCACCTGTAGTTCACAAACCGTTTCTGCTATTGACTTGAAATTTGGTACACATACACTATGTGACGTCTACTATCCACTTTCGGGATTTTATTACTCTTTTTCTTTTTATTTTATTTTATTGTAGAATTAACTCTCGGCTGCGGGCAGCAGGGCGGCTATGCAATGCATGCATATGGCGCTGTTCTCATTCCCTACCACCATCGCTAATCATTCTTGAGGCAGATTGAAGACTTAAGTGCCAACTTAAGTGAAAAATTAAAGAAAATGTACTAAGTATTTGCGACACAAAAACTAACTTAATCAGTTTTAACGTGAAAAGATGCAGACGAAAGAAGAGAAGCAGTGGGGCTGCTAGGGTGGAGAAAAGAAGAGCTAAACAGAACTAAATGGATGCTAAACAGAGACAGAGAAAGAGTATGAAAACTGGGAGTGCTCAAGTCAAGTGTATTCACTGCATGTTATCGTGCAGTACGCCGTTACTGGTATTATATAATTAAATAATAATTATAAACTAGGGGGCTCTGCCCATAGCTCGCTTCGCTTGGCAACCCCTGTGCGCGCTACGTGCTAGTCATTTCCCAGATGTGCTTTTGGATAAACACGAATATCAACTCTGTCTTTGATATCTCTGTCTTTCGAAACTATTATCGCTGACAATTCGTCACATGTTGGTTTATTATATATGCAAGTGTATTCTTCTGGATTCATATAGAAATCCAAGAAAACTTCTTTGTCCATGTTTTTCAGTTAAATTTCGTGTAAAGTGTGATAATTGTTCGACATATGGATTTGTATCCATTATTGGCTGTAGAATTTCTAAAACGTCCGATAGTTTAACTCTTTCAGTTATATGTTGCATTGGTTCTCCATGATCATAAATATAAACCTGACCAAATTGTGGTTTCCTTGAAATTAAACTTGTAGTAGCTTTAATTGTTGCAGGACCACAGATTCTCATATTGTATGGTCCTGAATCGTGTAAATCTACGTTTTGAGCATTGAATGATGCGAATGCGAACAGATTATTGTAGATTTGGCTATTTTGCCTGTAGTGTTTGTGGATTTCACTTTCACCAAATAACAAATCTTTTATTTCTCACGGATGCGCTTCTTCATTGGGAACAAACACTACTTTTCCCTGATGGCAACACAAATTAGACGATCTATAAGTCTCAGACTTAAACTTTAAAGCCGAACAATATCTACATACTTCTGTCACATCACCTATGTCCATATATTCAATTTCTTTTCGCTGTTCCGTTATTTCACCGAGTAATAATTTCCATTTATTAGCGCTAATGCGATCTTTACTATCAGTTTTTTGAGACTTTCGAAATGTATTACTTTCATAATTTCTAACCTGCTCTGCATGAGTATCGTGCCAAAATTTTTGAACCTCTTTACGACATTCTACTTTTTCTTCTACTCTTTGTCTTTTCTTCTTCTACTGTTTGTCTTTTATTTCCTCTCCTACTTGGACCTGTTAGGTTTTCAATTCATCTTTTGGCACAAAGTCTCATCTCACAGGACTTGAAATTACCTCTCTTAAAAAGTCTTGTCTTGTCTCTCTGAAAAAGTCTTGTCTGTCCCAAGATTTTTTTATATAACAAATAGACATAATTATGATATTATAGCAATAATTGAAACCTGGATAAATAACAAAAGATAGTGATGAGTATAACATAGATGGGTACACATTTTTTTAGGAACTATAGACAAAACAAAATGAGGGGTTGCTGTTTATGTAAAATGGAATTAAAACATTTTTCTTCTTGAGTTGGATGATGAGCCCCATCTTAGTGAGGACATCTTGGGCCTGTATAAACGGTTCATACGCACAAAAATGTTGCGTAAGTCCGTTTCCATGCTCATGTCACGATGTATAAAACCTAAACTTGGTGTAAAGCCACGCACATTTTCAAACAAGCTAAATGCTTGGCATACGCAAGTTCTGCGCTCGGTTTTGCAAACTGGCGGCACCCAGTGTCAAAGCAGTGCTTTTGTTCCAGTGTGGTTTCCCTTTCTTTTTTAAGTCAGATCCCTGACGCGGCTTTATGAAATACACTGAAATTAACCGCATATTGTTTATTAGTTTAAGGCATCTGATTGTAATTAACCTGTAACAATATAATGGTCCACGGAATGGCTAAACTATACCAAATACCATAGCTGCTTTAGCGTTGTTCCTCTCAATGCACCACTCAGAATAATTATCACACTGTATCTGAGTGTGGAATCACAGCTCTACAGCAGCTGATCAGATTATCGGTATACAACAGCAAGCACATGCTGCCTCAGCCATGCACTATTTGAACTGCTGTCATACGACAAACTCTTCAGAGCCTTTCCTGTACTTACCTCGCGGTTCAGAAACAGTTTCATCCAAAGAACTATAGATGCACTCAATCAGTCCATCAAGTGCTCCTTGTAGAACTGTTTGTACTTATTAGTACAATTACCTTACTGTAAACTTGCGATACAGTTATAATATTGCACAACCTGAGCCACTTTATAAAGCACGTATTTACATATGATGATGATATCATTTTTAAGATAAAATGCAACATAATATGTTTATTACATTATACAGATAAAATGTTAACATCACTTAAATAATCTATATTGTTAATAATTAAACAGGTGAGGACATGGTGTTGCATCGCTAGCTAGTTCAGGGATTGTCCTGCCTCATGCTGTATTCTTGCTGGGGCTGGCGTGACACTGGAAGGATAGAAAGATAGAATAATTAAACATGTACTACGAAGATATTTCAATGTTCCTTAAAAGTTTTGAAGAATCGGTTTTCTAAGCTTACAGATGGCTTAACATCTATTACAGAGCTGATTGCGTGGCGATTGGTTACTTGGAGAAAGGAAAGGAAGGATAGAAATTGGGGGTTAGTACATTTGAAAGAGAAAGTACTGCTACAATAAATTATTTCATCGAAGGTCATGAATGGCGCAGCAAGCATCTTGCGGGAGGCAGGAACAATCTCTGGACAGGGCGCCAGCTCGTCACTAACACTGCGCCACCGTGTTCCCATGTTTGATAACATTCTTTAACTCCTATCATCATGAAAATTATATCAAGTATACATCTCAGTTTTTTAATTATCCAGAGAGATGTAATATCACAAATGTAATGGATTCTATGTCCTGTCGGAGGAAGAGAAAGTCCATTTAAGAAGCATGTAGTGATTCACACACATAGAGCACATAGAAGAACACATACAAAACAAAGCATTTAACGTGCTACTTTAGCTATGATGGCAATTGAGAAACTAGTAAATTAAATGATTTAAAGGTGAAGTTTATGGTGTTCTACTTTAATGACAAAATAAACTACGCGATTAAAGTGGAAATTTTGAGATTAAAGTTGACATTTCAAGCTTTTTTCCCACTGTGTCCCTATTTTTTTTTCTTTTCTTTGTACCCAAATAAGCTTTCATATGACACTCAGACGGTGGGCTACGACTCGCCTTTTCACGGTGACTTCATATCTGACAACTACTTTTTTTATTTCGGGCACTGTGTGACTTTGTGAAATTGAGCTTTCGAGTTTCTCAGACACTTGATGTCACTCGATCAACTTCATTTTGTTGTTTATACCACTGTTTAAACCAACAAATAGTACTTTTTTCCTTGCCTCAACTTGGCATTTGCTGAAATTCTATTTTCCCCCATGCTTTTGCCATTGCCATTTCACAGAACGCTGAGCTTAAGGGCTATTTATATTGATCCATCCATCCATTATCCAACCTTCTATATCCTAACTACAGGGTCACGGGGGTCTGCTGAAGTGAATCCCAGCCAACACAGGGCGCAAGGCAGGAAACAAACCCAGGGCAGGGCGCCAGCCCACCACAGGGCGTGCACACACACACCAAGCACACACTAGGGAAAATTTAGAATCGCCAATGCACCTATCCTGCATGTCAGAGCTTGGTCTGCATTGCCGGCAGTAAGTCGAACCCGTTTCCAGTGAGAGTTGGACTCCGCCAGCGCTGCCCTTTGTCACTGATTCTGTTCATAACTTTTATGGACAGAATTTCTAGGCGCAGCCAGGGTGTTGAGGGGGTCCGGCTTGGTGGACTCAGGATTGGGTCACTGCTTTTTGCAGATGATGTTGTCCTGTTTGTCCCGCAGGACAAAAGGGTCCTATAGGACTCCTTCTTCAGCTTGACAGTATCCCTCACCGCCGGTGTCCACCGCTGGTGTCCACCAACGGGTTCAGGGATTGCCGCCACGACAGGCACCGACCACTTTATGGCCACAGCTCCGGTCAGCCGCCTCAGCAATACAGGCACAGAACATGGCCCATTTGGACTCAATGTCCCCCACTTTCCTCGGGACGTGGTCGAAGTTCTGCCGGAGGTGGGAGTTGAAGCTACTTCTGACAGGAGGCTCTGCCAGATGTTCCCAGCAGACCCTCACAACATGTTTGGGCCTACCAGGCCTGACCGGCATCCTCCCCCACCATCGGAGCCAACTGACCACCAGGTGGTGATCAGTTGACAGCTCCGCCCCTCTCTTCACCCGAGTGTCCAAGACATGTGGCCGCAAGTCCGACGACATGACCACAAAGTCAATCATCGAACTGAGGCCTAGGGTGTCCTGGTGCCAAGTGCACATATGAACAACCCTATACTTGAACATGGTGTTTGTTATGGACAATCCGTGACGAGCACAGAAGTCCAATAACAAAACACCACTCGGGTTCAGATCGGGGGGGCCATTCCTCCCAATCACGCCCTTCCAGGTCTCACTGTCATCGCCCACGTGAGCATTGAAGTCTCCCAGCAGTACGAGGGTGTCCCCAGAAGGTATGCTCTCCAGCACCCCCTCCAGGGTCTCCAAAAAGGGTGGGTACTCCAGACTGCTGTTTGGCGCATACGCACAAACAACAGTTAGGACCCGTACCCCCACCCGAAGGTGAAGGGAGACTACCCTCTCGTCCACCGGGGTAAACCCCAAAGTACAGACTCCAAGTCGGGGGGCAATAAGTATGCCCACACCCGCTCGGCGCCTCTCACTGGGGGCAACTCCAGAGTGGTAGAGAGTCCAGCCCCTCTCAAGGAGATTGGTTCAGAGTCCAAGCTGTGCGTCGAGGTGAGCCCGACTATATCTAGCTGGAACCTCTCGACCTTGCGCACTAGCTCAAGCTCCTTCCCCTTCAGAGAGGTGACATTCCACGTCCCAAGAGCCAGCTTCTGTAACTGAGGATCGGACCGCCAAGGTCCCCGCCTTCGGCCACCACCCAACTCACACTGCACCCGACCTCCTTGGCCCCTCCCATAGGTGGTGAGCCCATGGGAAGGGGGACCCACGTTGCCTCTTCGGGCTGTGCCTGGCCGAGCCCCATGGGTGTAAGCCCGACCACCAGGCGCTCGCCATCGAGCCCCACCTCCAGGCCTGGCTCCAGAGGGGGGCCCCGGTGACCCGCGTCCGGGCGAGAGAAAACACTGTCCAAATTTTTTATTCATCGTGTAAAATTCATTCATGTTATTTCTAATGTTAGTAAAACTCCAGCCTGCTGGTTTATGTGTATTTGTACTATATGTTACTTTTTTAAATCTTATGTATGTATGTATTTATTTATCATCTGTAATCTTATCTATTTACTGTAAGTGTACATCACCACAAGAATTTCACTATGCTCTCATGGTGCATGTGACAATAGAGATCTCTAATTTTATCTAATTCTATTTTTAGATGCCAGAAGTATACAAGGTTTCAATTTTATGACAAGTGTGCAAACAATGTTCACAAAAAGACTGGATGAATTAAAAGATCTAATTTTTGAAAATGCAAAGAAAGAGGTGCTTCATGAGTTTACAAAATTGAAGGTTTGTAGAAAGTATTTCCTATGTCTGTCACTCAAAAGTGGTAAAAGCATATGATGACACTTTGGTTACAGTGTTGATATTCAAGGTAGTACTGCACATACTCAAAAAAGAGTGGAGTTTTCTGATGAATATTCTGTACATAATATTCAAAATACCCGCATATATATATATATACTAGCAAAATACCCGCGCTTCGCAGCAGAGAAGTAGTGTGTTAAAGAGGTTATGAAAAACAAAAGGAAACATTTTAAAAATAACGTAACATGATTGTCAATGTAATTGTGTTGTCATTGTTATGAGTGTTGCTGTCTTTTATATATATAATATACACACACACACACACATAAACATATATATACATATACATATATACATATATATACATATCTACATATATATATATATACAGTGGTGTGAAAAACTATTTGCCCCCTTCCTGATTTCTTATTCTTTTGCATGTTTGTCACACAAAATGTTTCTGATCATCAAACACATTTAACCATTAGTCAAATATAACACAAGTAAACACAAAATGCAGTTTGTAAATGGTGGTTTTTATAATTTAGGGAGAAAAAAAAATCCAAACCTAGATGGCCCTGTGTGAAAAAGTAATTGCCCCCTGAACCTAATAACTGGTTGGGCCACCCTTAGCAGCAATAACTGCAATCAAGCGTTTGCGATAACTTGCAATGAGTCTTTTACAGCGCTCTGGAGGAATTTTGGCCCACTCATCTTTGCAAAATTGTTGTAATTCAGCTTTATTTGAGGGTTTTCTAGCATGAACCGCCTTTTTAAGGTCATGCCATAGCATCTCAATTGGATTCAGGTCAGGACTTTGACTAGGCCACTCCAAAGTCTTCAGTTTGTTTTTCTTCAGCCATTCAGAGGTGGATTTGCTGGTGTGTTTTGGGTCATTGTCCTGTTGCAGCACCCAAGATCGCTTCAGCTTGAGTTGACGAACAGATGGCCGGACATTCTCCTTCAGGATTTTTTGGTAGACAGTAGAATTCATGGTTCCATCTATCACAGCAAGCCTTCCAGGTCCTGAAGCAGCAAAACAACCCCAGACCATCACACTACCACCACATTTTACTGTTGGTATGATGTTCTTTTTCTGAAATGCTGTGTTCCTTTTACGCCAGATGTAACGGGACATTTGCCTTCCAAAAAGTTCAACTTTTGACTCATCAGTCCACAAGGTATTTTCCCAAAAGTCTTGGCAATCATTGAGATGTTTCTTAGCAAAATTGAGACGAGCCCTAATGTTCTTTTTGCTTAACAGTGGTTTGCGTCTTGGAAATCTGCCATGCAGGCCGTTTTTGCCCAGTCTCTTTCTTATGGTGGAGTCGTGAACACTGACCTTAATTGAGGCAAGTGAGGCCTGCAGTTCTTTAGACATTGTCCTGGGGTCTTTTGTGACCTCTCGGATGAGTCGTCTCTGCGCTCTTGGGGTAATTTTGGTCGGCCGGCCACTCCTGGGAAGGTTCACCACTGTTCCATGTTTTTGCCATTTGTGGATAATGGCTCTCACTGTGGTTCGCTGGAGTCCCAAAGCTTTAGAAATGGCTTTATAACCTTTACCAGACTGATAGATCTCAATTACTTCTGTTCTCATTTGTTCCTGAATTTCTTTGGATCTTGGCATGATGTCTAGCTTTTGAGGTGCTTTTGGTCTACTTCTCTGTGTCAGGCAGCTCCTATTTAAGTGATTTCTTGATTGAAACAGGTGTGGCAGTAATCAGGCCTGGGGGTGGCTACGGAAATTGAACTCAGGTGTGATACACCACAGTTAGGTTATTTTTTAACAAGGGGGCAATTACTTTTTCACACAGGGCCATGTAGGTTTGGATTTTTTTTCTCCCTAAATAATAAAAACCATCATTTAAAAACTGCATTTTGTGTTTACTTGTGTTATATTTGACTAATGGTTAAATGTGTTTGATGATCAGAAACATTTTGTGTGACAAACATGCAAAAGAATAAGAAATCAGGAAGGGAACAAATAGTTTTTCACACCACTGTACATATCTACATATATATATATACATATACACATCCACATATATATACATATATATATACACATATCAACATATATATACACACATACATACACACACACATATACATATATACATATATACATACATACATACACATACATATTTACATATCTACATATACACACATATCTACATATATATACACATATATATACATCCATCCATCCATTTTCCAACCCGCTGAATCCTAACTAAAGGGTCACGGAGGTCTGCTGGAGCCAATCCCAGCCAACACAGGGCACAAGGCAGGAACCAATCCTGGGCAGGGTGCCAACCCACCGCAGGACACACACAAACATACCCACACACCAAGCACACACTAGGGCCAATTTAGAATCGCCAATCCACCTAACCTGCATGTCTTTGGACTGTGGGAGGAAACCGGAGCGCCCAGAGGAAACCCATGCAGACATGGGGAGAACATGCAAACTCCACGCAGGGAGGACCCGGGAAGCGAACCCGGGTCTCCTAACTGCGAGGCAGCAGCACTACCACTGCACCACCGTGCCGCCCATATATATACATATCTACATATATATATATATATATCTATCTATCTAGACATACATACATACATACATACATACATACATTGACACACACACATATGATTTTATATATATATATATATATATCTACATATATATATATAATTGTGTTGTCATTGTTATAAGTGTTGCTGTCATATATATATATAATATACACACACACACACACATAAACATATATATACATATACATATCTATACTAATAAAAGGCAAAGCCCTCACTGACTGACTGACTGACTCACTCATCACTAATTCTCCAACTTCCCGTGTAGGTGGAAGGCTGAAATTTGGCAGGCTCATTCCTTACAGCTTACTTACAAAAGTTAGGCAGGTTTCATTTCGAAATTCAAAGCGTAATGGTCATAACTGGAACATATTTTTTGTCCATACACTGTAATGGAGGAGGCGGAGTCACGTATCGCGTCATCACGCCTCCTACGTAATCACGTGAACTGAAAACAAGGAAGAGATTTACAGCACGAGTCACACGCGGGAACGAAGGTAAATGACGTTAATTTTTGACTGTCTTTTAATACTGTGTAAGCATACATATTAACACATGTGCAATTAAACGTGTGCATTTACGGGGTGATTTCTCAGGCTTAAAAGCTCACCTTTTATCAAACTCGGGAACAAAGGTAACTGACGTTGTTCACTGTCTTTTAATACTGTGTAACCATACATATTAACACATGTCCAATTAAACGTGTGCATTTACGCGGTGATTTCTCAGGCTTAAAAGCTCGCCTTTTACTAAAAAGGTAAATGCAAAACTATTTTCAATCATTCTATGATCTGCTTCTCACAACTGAAGGCACCGTGGCTGATGTTACGTCACTTGCTGTCCGACCATAAGCTTTACCTGGTAGGTAGCCGGACACTCACTTCACTCCCTTTCGGGAATCGAACCTCTGAGGTTTTCTTTTGTTCTTAATTTAAATTTAAAACCAATACTTCACCGCTGCTAAGCCCCTCTAGCGCTGACGTCTGAGGTTCGATTACCGTAAGCAACTGCAGTGAGTGTGTAATTACATTCACGGCATTCGTAGTCTGATTCACAATCTGATTGTATGGGTGCTTACTTCCAGGTAACGCATACACTTGGCCACCAAGTCAGCTCGAAGTGATCACTCGAGTAAAGGCGGCTTCACAAAAAAACTGATCCTTAACAAACTGTTATTAGTATATTTTCCCTCAATTTAAAAACGTTTTATTTTCTTCTTAATAAAAATTTAAAAGCGG